>NW_025753132.1:0-11254 GCF_021184085.1 Oncorhynchus gorbuscha
CATGCAGGTAAAAGAGGACCCAAAAGCGACTTAACAGAAACAGAGTTTAATAATGTTCAAAACGGAATAACTGACATCCTCTAGATCTGTAGAGGGGAAAACAACTGGAGAAGCGGCCACAGACTGCAGGTCGCCCCGGTGGGCGCAGGCCGTGGTCGACTGAGACACCTGCTCACACGCAGCGTCTGATGAAGGCACAAAACACGACAGGACAGGGTGATACACAATCACGGCAAAAAACACGACAGGACAGGGGCGAAACGCAATCACAGCATGGTGAATACAATACAAGGGAACCGACGGAACAGGAACGGATCACAAAGGAATAAATAGGGGAGTCTAATCAGGGGAAAGGATCGGGAACAGGTGTGGGAAGACTAAATGATGATTAGGGGAATAGGAACAGCTGGGAGCAGGAACGGAACGACAGAGAGAAGAGAGAGCGAGAGAGTGAGAGAGGGAGGGAGAGAGAAGGATAGAACCAAACAAGACCAGCAGAGGGAAACTAATAGCATGGGGAGCACAGGGACAAGACATGACAATAAATGACAAACATGACAGTACCCCCCACTCACCGAAAGCGCCTCCTGGCGCACTCGAGGAGGAATCCTGGCGGCAACGGAGGAAATCATCGATGAGCGAACGGTCCAGCACGTCCGAGACGGAACCCAACTCCTCTCCTCAGGACCGTAACCCTCCCAATCACTAGGTATTGGTGACCCCGTCCCGAGAACGCATGTCCATAATTTTATGTGTACCTTGTAAATAGGTGCGCTCTCGACAAGGACGGGAGGGGGGAGGGAAGACGAACGGGTGCGAAGAAAGGGCTTAACACAGGAGACATGGAAGACAGGATGGACGCGACGAAGATGTCGCGGAAGAAGCAGGGTCGCACAGCGTGTGGGATTGACGACCTGGGAGACACGGAAACGGACCAATGAACCGCGGAGTCAACTTACGAGAAGCTGTCGTAAGAGGAAGGTTGCGAGTGGAAAGCCACACTCTCTGGCCGCAACAATACCTTGGACTCTTAATCCTGCGTTTATTGGCGGCTCTCACCGTCTGTGCCCTGTAACGGCAAGTGCAGACCTCACCCTCCTCCCAGGTGCGCTCACAACGTTGGACAAACGCTGAGCGGAGGGAACGCTGGACTCGGCAAGCTGGGATGAGAACAGAGGAGGCTGGTAACCCAGACTACTCTGAAACGGAGATAACCCGGTAGCAGACGAAGGGGAAGCGAATTGTGAGCGTATTCTGCCCAGGGGAGCTGTTCTGCCCAAGACGCAGGGTTTCTGAAAGAAAGGCTGCGTAGTATGCGACCAATCGTCTGATTGGCCCTCTCTGCTTGACCGTTAGACTGGGGATGAAACCCGGAAGAGAGACTGACGGACGCACCAATCAAACGACAGAACTCCCTCCAAAACTGTGACGTGAATTGCGGACCTCTGTCTGAAACGGCGTCCTAACGGGAGGCCATGAATTCTGAATACATTCTCAATAATGATTTGTGCCGTCTCCTTAGCGGAAGGAAGTTTAGCGAGGGAATGAAATGTGCCGCCTTAGAGAACCTATCGACAACCGTCAGAATCACAGTCTTCCCCACGCAGACAAAGGCAGACCGGTAATGAAGTCTAAGGCAATGTGAGACCATGGTCGAGAAGGAATGGGGAGCGGTCTGGGACGACCGGCAGGAGGAGAGTTACCCGACTTAGTCTGCGCGCAGTCCGAACAGGCAGCCACGAAGCGGCGCGTGTGTCACGCTCCTGAGTCGGCCACCAAAAAGCGCTGGCGAATAGACGCAAGAGTGCCTCGAACACCGGGATGACCCGCTAACTTGGCAGAGTGAGCCCACTGAAGAACAGCCAGACGAGTGGAAACAGGAACGAAAAGGAGGTTACTAGGACAAGCGCGCGGCGACGCAGTGTGCGTGAGTGCTTGCTTAACCTGTCTTTCAATTCCCCAGACTGTTAACCCGACAACACGCCCATAAGGAAGAATCCCCTCGGGATCAGTAGAAGCCACAGAAGAACTAAACAGACGGGATAAGGCATCAGGCTTGGTGTTCTTGCTACCCGGACGGTAAGAAATCACAAACTCAAACGAGCGAAAAACAACGCCAACGAGCTTGATCGGGCATTAAGTCGTTTGGCAGAACGGATGTACTCAAGGTTCTTATGGTCTGTCCAAACGACAAAAGGAACAGTCGCCCCCTCCAACCACTGTCGCCATTCGCCTAGGGCTAAGCGGATGGCGAGCAGTTCACGGTTACCCACATCATAGTTGCGCTCAGATGGCGACAGGCGATGAGAAAAATAAGCGCAAGGATGAACCTTATCGTCAGACTGGAAGCGCTGGGATAGAATGGCTCCCACGCCTACCTCTGAAGCGTCAACCTCGACAATGAATTGTCTAGTGACGTCAGGAGTAACGAGGATAGGAGCGGACGTAAAAGCGTTCTTTAGAAGATCAAAAGCTCCCTGGGCGGAACCGGACCACTTAAAACACGTCTTGACAGAAGTAAGAGCTGTGAGAGGGGCAGCAACTTGACCGAAATTACGAATGAAACGCCGATAGAAATTAGCGAAACCTAAAAAGCGCTGCAACTCGACACGTGACCTTGAACGGGCCAATCACTGACAGCTTGGACCTTAGCGGAATCCATCTGAATGCCTTCAGCGGAAATAACGGAACCGAGAAAAGTAACGGAGGAGACATGAAAAGAGCACTTCTCAGCCTTTACGTAGAGACAATTCTCTAAAAGGCGCTGTAGAACACGTCGAACGTGCTGAACATGAATCTCGAGTGACGGAGAAAAAATCAGGATATCGTCAAGATAGACAAAAACAAAAATGTTCAAGCATGTCTCTCAGAACATCATTAACTAATGCCTGAAAAACAGCTGGCGCATTGGCGAGACCGAACGGCAGAACCCGGTACTCAAATGCCCTAACGGAGTATTGATAAGCGTTTTTTCCACTGTCCCCCCTCTCTGATGCGCACGAGATGGTAAGCGTTACGAAGGTCCAACTTAGTAAAGCACCTGGCTCCCTGCAGAATCTCGAAGGCTGATGACATAAGGGGAAGCGGATAACGATTCTTAACCGTTATGTCATTCAGCCCTCGATAATCCACGCAGGGGCGCAGAGTACCCGTCCTTCTTCTTAACAAAGAACCCCGCCCCGGCCGGAGAGGAAGAAGGCACTATGGTACCGGCGTCAAGAGACACAGACAAATAATCCTCGAGAGCCTTACGTTCGGGAGCCGACAGAGAGTATAGTCTACCTCGAGGAGGAGTGGTCCCCGGAAGGAGATCAATACTACAATCATACGACCGGTGAGGAGGAAGGGAGTTGGCTCGGGACCGACTGAAGACCGTGCGCAGATCATGATATTCCTCCGGCACTCCTGTCAAATCGCCAGGTTCCTCCTGAGAAGCGGGACAGAAGAAATGGGAGGGATGGCAGACATTAAACACTTCACATGACAAGAAACGTTCCAGGATAGGATAGAATTACTAGACCAATTAATAGAAGGATTATGACATACAAGCCAGGGGTGACCCAAAACAACAGGTGTAAACGGTGAACGGAAAATCAAAAAAGACATAGTCTCACTGTGGTTACCAGATACTGTGAGAGTTAAAGGTAGTGTCTCAAATTTGATACTGGGAAGATGACTACCATCTAAGGCAAACATGGGCGTAGGCCTGTCTAACGGTCTGAAAGGAATGTTATGTTTCCGAGCCCATGCTTAGTCCATGAAACAACCCTCAGCCCCAGAGTCAATCAAAGCACTGCATGTAGCACCCCGAACCGGTCAGCGTAGATGGACCGACATAGTAGTACAAGATCTAGATGAAGGGACCTGAGTAGTAGCGCTCACCAGTAGCCCTCCGCTTACTGATGGGCTCTGGCCTCTTACTGGACATGAAATAACAAAATGTCCAGCAACTCCGCAATAGAGGCACAGGCGGTTGGTGATCCTCTGTTCCCTCTCCTTATTCGAGATGCGAATCCCTCCCAGCTGCATGGGCTCAGTCTCAAAGCCAGAGGAGGGAGATGGTTGCGATGCGGGACAGGAAACACCGTTGATGCGAGCTCTCTTCCACGAGCCCGGTGACGAATCTACCCGTCGTTCTATGCGGATGGCGAGAGCAATCAAAGAGTCCACATCTGAAGGAACCTCCCGGGAGAGAATCTCATCCTTAACCGCTGCGTGGAGTCCCTCCAGAAACGAGCGGAGCAGCGCCGGCTCGTTCCACTCACTAGAGGCAGCAAGAGTGCGAAACTCAATGGAATAATCCGTTATGGACCGTTCACCTTGGCATAAGGAAGCCAGGGCCCTAGAAGCCTCCTCACCAAAAACTGAACGGTCAAAACCCGAATCATCTCCTCTTTAAAGTTCTGGAATCTGTTAGAGCAATCAGCCCTTGCCTCCCAGATAGCTGTGCCCCATTCTCGAGCCCGGCCAGTAAGGAGTGAAATGACGTAAAGCAACCCGAGCTCTCTCTCTAGAGTATGTGTGGGTTGGAGAGAGAACACAATCTCACTGCGTGAGAAAGAGCGGCACTCAGTGGGCTGCCCGGAGTAGCAAGGTGGGTTATTAACCCTGGGTTCTGGAGGCTCGGCAGGCCAGGGAGTAACAGGTGGCACGAGACGTAGACTCTGGAACTGTCCAGAGAGGTCGGAAACCTGAGCGGCCAGGTTCTCCACGGCATGGCGAGCAGCAGACAATTCCTGCTCGTGTCTGCCGAGCATGGCTCCTTGGAACTCGACGGCAGTGTAACGAGCGTCTGAAGTCGCTGGGTCCATTCCTTGGTCGGTTCCTTCTGTCATGCAGGTAAAAGAGGACCCAAAAGCGACTTAACAGAAACAGAGTTTAATAATGTTCAAAACGGAATAACTGACATCCTCTAGATCTGTAGAGGAAAACAACTGGAGAAGCGGCCACAGACTGCAGGTCGCTTCGGGTAAGCAGGCCGTGTCGACTGGAGACACCTGCTCACACGCAGCGTCTGATGAAGGCACAAAACACGACAGGACAGGGTGATACACAATCACGGCAAAAAACACGACAGGACAGGGCGAAACGCAATCACAGCATGGTGAATACAATACAAGGAACCGACGGAACAGGAACGGATCACAAAGGAATAAATAGGGAGTCTAATCAGGGGAAAGGATCGGGAACAGGTGTGGGAAGACTAAATGATGATTAGGGGAATAGGAACAGCTGGGAGCAGGAACGGAACGACAGAGAGAAGAGAGAGCGAGAGAGTGAGAGAGGGAGGGGGAGAGAGAAGGATAGAACCAAACAAGACCAGCAGAGGGAAACGAATAGCATGGGGAGCACAGGGACAAGACATGACAATAAATGACAAACATGACACTTAATGTAAGTTCTGGCTGGTATCATGTTAACTTAATGTAAGTTCTGGCTGGTATCATGTTAACTTAATGTAAGTTCTGGCTGGTATCATGTTAACTTAATGTAAGTTCTGGCTGGTATCATGTTAACTTCTCAGTAATATCAGTATAGCTGGTATCATGTTAACTTAATGTAAGTTCTGGCTGGTATCATGTTAACTTAATGTAAGTTCTGGCTGGTATCATGTTAACTTCTCAGTAATATCAGTTCTGGCTGGTATCATGTTAACTTAATGTAAGTTCTGGCTGGTATCATGTTAACTTAATGTAAGTTCTGGCTGGTATCATGTTAACTTAATGTAAGTTCTGGCTGGTATCATGTTAACTTAATGTAAGTTCTGGCTGGTATCATGTTAACTTAATGTAAGTTCTGGCTGGTATCATGTTCACTTAATGTAAGTTCTGGCTGGTATCATGTTAACTTAATGTACGTTATGGCTGGTATCATGTTAACTTAATGTAAGTTCTGGCTGGTATCATGTTAACTTCTCAGTAATATCAGTTCTGGCTGGTATCATGTTAACTTAATGTAAGTTCTGGCTGGTATCATGTTAACTTAATGTAAGTTCTGGCTGGTATCATGTTAACTTAATGTAAGTTCTGGCTGGTATCATGTTAACTTAATGTAAGTTCTGTCTGGTATCATGTTAACTTAATGTAAGTTCTGGCTGGTATCATGTTCACTTAATGTAAGTTCTGGCTGGTATCATGTTAACTTAATGTACGTTATGGCTGGTATCATGTTAACTTAATGTAAGTTCTGGCTGGTATCATGTTAACTTCTCAGTAATATCAGTTCTGGCTGGTATCATGTTAACTTAATGTAAGTTCTGTCTGGTATCATTTTAACTTAATGTAAGTTCTGGCTGGTATCATGTTCACTTAATGTAAGTTCTGGCTGGTATCATGTTAACTTAATGTACGTTATGGCTGGTATCATGTTAACTTAATGTAAGTTCTGGCTGGTATCATGTTAACTTAATGTAAGTTATGGCTGGTATCATGTTAACTTAATGTACGTTCTGTCTGGTATCATGTTAACTTAATGTAAGTTCTGGCTGGTATCATGTTCACTTCTCAGTAATATCAGTATAGCTGGTATCATGTTAACTTAATGTAAGTTCTGGCTGGTATCATGTTAACTTAATGTAAGTTCTGGCTGGTATCATGTTAACTTCTCAGTAATATCAGTTCTGTCTGGTATCATGTTCACTTAATGTAAGTTCTGGCTGGTATCATGTTAACTTAATGTAAGTTCTGTCTGGTATCATGTTAACTTCTCAGTAATATCAGTATAGCTGGTATCATGTTCACTTCTCAGTAATATCAGTATAGCTGGTATCATGTTAACTTAATGTACGTTCTGGCTGGTATCATGTTAACTTAATGTAAGTTCTGGCTGGTATCATGTTAACTTAATGTACGTTCTGGCTGGTATCATGTTAACTTAATGTAAGTTCTGGCTGGTATCATGTTAACTTAATGTAAGTTCTGGCTGGTATCATGTTAACTTAATGTAAGTTCTGGCTGGTATCATGTTAACTTCTCAGTAATATCAGTTCTGTCTGGTATCATGTTCACTTAATGTAAGTTCTGGCTGGTATCATGTTAACTTAATGTAAGTTCTGGCTGGTATCATGTTAACTTAATGTAAGTTCTGTCTGGTATCATGTTAACTTCTCAGTAATATCAGTTCTGGCTGGTATCATGTTAACTTCTCAGTAATATCAGTTCTGGCTGGTATCATGTTAACTTCTCAGTAATATCAGTTCTGGCTGGTATCATGTTAACTTAATGTAAGTTCTGTCTGGTATCATGTTAACTTAATGTAAGTTCTGGCTGGTATCATGTTCACTTAATGTAAGTTCTGGCTGGTATCATGTTAACTTAATGTAAGTTCTGTCTGGTATCATGTTAACTTAATGTAAGTTCTGTCTGGTATCATGTTAACTTAATGCACGTTCTGTCTGGTATCATGTTAACTTCTCAGTAATATCAGTTATGGCTGGTATCATGTTAACTTAATGTAAGTTATGGCTGGTATCATGTTAACTTAATGTAAGTTCTGTCTGGTATCATGTTAACTTCTCAGTAATATCAGTTCTGGCTGGTATCATGTTAACTTAATGTAAGTTCTGTCTGGTATCATGTTAACTTAATGTAAGTTCTGGCTGGTATCATGTTAACTTAATGTAAGTTCTGTCTGGTATCATGTTAACTTAATGTAAGTTCTGGCTGGTATCATGTTAACTTAATGTAAGTTCTGTCTGGTATCATGTTAACTTAATGTAAGTTCTGGCTGGTATCATGTTAACTTAATGTAAGTTCTGTCTGGTATCATGTTAACTTAATGTAAGTTCTGGCTGGTATCATGTTAACTTAATGTAAGTTCTGGCTGGTATCATGTTCACTTAATGTAAGTTCTGGCTGGTATCATGTTAACTTAATGTAAGTTCTGTCTGGTATCATGTTAACTTAATGTAAGTTCTGTCTGGTATCATGTTAACTTAATGCACGTTCTGTCTGGTATCATGTTAACTTCTCAGTAATATCAGTTATGGCTGGTATCATGTTAACTTAATGTAAGTTATGGCTGGTATCATGTTAACTTAATGTAAGTTCTGTCTGGTATCATGTTAACTTCTCAGTAATATCAGTTCTGGCTGGTATCATGTTAACTTAATGTAAGTTCTGTCTGGTATCATGTTAACTTAATGTAAGTTCTGTCTGGTATCATGTTAACTTAATGTAAGTTCTGTCTGGTATCATGTTCACTTCTCAGTAATATCAGTTCTGGCTGGTATCATGTTAACTTAATGTAAGTTCTGTCTGGTATCATGTTAACTTAATGTAAGTTCTGTCTGGTATCATGTTAACTTAATGTAAGTTCTGTCTGGTATCATGTTCACTTCTCAGTAATATCAGTTCTGGCTGGTATCATGTTAACTTAATGTAAGTTCTGTCTGGTATCATGTTAACTTAATGTAAGTTCTGTCTGGTATCATGTTAACTTAATGTAAGTTATGGCTGGTATCATGTTAACTTAATGTAAGTTCTGGCTGGTATCATGTTCACTTCTCAGTAATATCAGTTCTGTCTGGTATCATGTTAACTTCTCAGTAATATCAGTATGGCTGGTATCATGTTAACTTAATGTAAGTTATGGCTGGTATCATGTTAACTTAATGTAAGTTATGTTTGGTATCATGTTCACTTCTCAGTAATATCAGTATGGCTGGTATCATGTTAACTTAATGTACGTTCTGGCTGGTATCATGTTAACTTAATGTAAGTTCTGGCTGGTATCATGTTAACTTAATGTAAGTTCTGGCTGGTATCATGTTAACTTAATGTAAGTTATGGCTGGTATCATGTTAACTTAATGTAAGTTATGGCTGGTATCATGTTAACTTAATGTAAGTTATGGCTGGTATCATGTTAACTTAATGTAAGTTATGGCTGGTATCATGTTAACTTAATGTAAGTTCTGGCTGGTATCATGTTAACTTAATGTAAGTTATGGCTGGTATCATGTTAACTTAATGTAAGTTATGGCTGGTATCATGTTAACTTAATGTAAGTTCTGGCTGGTATCATGTTAACTTAATGTAAGTTCTGGCTGGTATCATGTTAACTTAATGCACGTTCTGTCTGGTATCATGTTAACTTAATGTACGTTCTGGCTGTTATCATGTTAACTTAATGTATGTTCTGGCTGGTATTATGTTAACTTAATGTATGTTCTGGCTGGTATTATGTTAACTTAATGTAAGTTCTGGCTGGTATCATGTTAACTTAATGTACGTTCTGGCTGGTATCATGTTAACTTAATGTAAGTTCTGGCTGGTATCATGTTCACTTAATGTACATTCTGGCTGGTATCATGTTAACTTAATGTAAGTTCTGGCTGGTATCATGTTAACTTAATGTAAGTTCTGGCTGGTATCATGTTAACTTAATGTAAGTTCTGGATGGTATCATGTTAACTTAATGTACGTTCTGTCTGGTATCATGTTAACTTAATGTACGTTCTGTCTGGTATCATGTTAACTTAATGTACGTTCTGGCTGGTATCATGTTAACTTAATGTAAGTTCTGGCTGGTATCATGTTCACTTCTCAGTAATATCAGTTCTGTCTGGTATCATGTTAACTTAATGTAAGTTATGGCTGGTATCATGTTAACTTAATGTAAGTTCTGGCTGGTATCATGTTCACTTAATGTACGTTCTGGCTGGTATCATGTTAACTTAATGTAAGTTCTGGCTGGTATCATGTTAACTTAATGTAAGTTCTGGCTGGTATCATGTTAACTTAATGTAAGTTCTGGCTGGTATCATGTTAACTTAATGTACGTTCTGTCTGGTATCATGTTAACTTAATGTACGTTCTGTCTGGTATCATGTTAACTTAATGTACGTTCTGGTTGGTATCATGTTAACTTAATGTAAGTTCTGGCTGGTATCATGTTAACTTAATGTAAGTTCTGGCTGGTATCATGTTAACTTCTCAGTAATATCAGTTCTGGCTGGTATCATGTTAACTTAATGTACGTTCTGGCTGGTATCATGTTAACTTAATGTACGTTCTGGCTGGTATCATGTTAACTTAATGTACGTTCTGGCTGGTATCATGTTAACTTCTCAGTAATATCAGTTCTGGCTGGTATCATGTTAACTTCTCAGTAATATCAGTTCTGGCTGGTATCATGTTAACTTAATGTACGTTCTGGCTGGTATCATGTTAACTTAATGTACGTTCTGGCTGGTATCATGTTAACTTCTCAGTAATATCAGTTCTGGCTGGTATCATGTTAACTTAATGTACGTTCTGGCTGGTATCATGTTAACTTAATGTAAGTTCTGTCTAGTATCATGTTAACTTAATGTAAGTTCTGGCTGGTATCATGTTAACTTAATGTAAGTTATGGCTGGTATCATGTTAACTTAATGTAAGTTCTGGCTGGTATCATGTTCACTTCTCAGTAATATCAGTATGGCTGGTATCATGTTAACTTAATGTACGTTCTGGCTGGTATCATGTTAACTTAATGTAAGTTATGGCTGGTATCATGTTAACTTAATGTACGTTCTGGCTGGTATCATGTTAACTTCTCAGTAATATCAGTTCTGGCTGGTATCATGTTAACTTCTCAGTAATATCAGTTCTGGCTGGTATCATGTTAACTTAATGTACGTTCTGGCTGGTATCATGTTAACTTAATGTACGTTCTGGCTGGTATCATGTTAACTTCTCAGTAATATCAGTTCTGGCTGGTATCATGTTAACTTAATGTACGTTCTGGCTGGTATCATGTTAACTTAATGTAAGTTATGGCTGGTATCATGTTAACTTAATGTAAGTTCTGTCTGGTATCATGTTAACTTAATGTAAGTTCTGGCTGGTATCATGTTAACTTAATGTAAGTTCTGGCTGGTATCATGTTAACTTAATGTAAGTTCTGGCTGGTATCATGTTAACTTCTCAGTAATATCAGTATGGCTGGTATCATGTTAACTTAATGTAAGTTCTGGCTGGTATCATGTTAACTTAATGTAAGTTCTGGCTGGTATCATGTTAACTTAATGTAAGTTCTGGCTGGTATCATGTTAACTTAATGTAAGTTATGGCTGGTATCATGTTAACTTAATGTAAGTTCTGGCTGGTATCATGTTAACTTAATGTAAGTTCTGGCTGGTATCATGTTAACTTCTCAGTAATATCAGTATGGCTGGTATCATGTTAACTTAATGTAAGTTCTGGCTGGTATCATGTTAACTTAATGTAAGTTCTGGCTGGTATCATGTTAACTTCTCAGTAATATCAGTA
>NW_025753133.1:0-11252 GCF_021184085.1 Oncorhynchus gorbuscha
ACCATTCTAGTTGGGGGGGGGGGGTCCTCTGTGCTGGTGTAACAGCCTTACATAGCCCTGCTACTTTCTAAGCTGGTTCCCCGGACCCAGACTGAGTACAGCTCTAGAAGAAGAAAAATGCATTAGAAGCCCAAGAGAGACACAGTAAATCCCAGGCATTGTTCAGTGTGCTAGTATGATGTCATAACTATACACAATTCCCTATGAATATCATATTTAAGTGTTGTGGCGTACTGCGAGGCCTGGTGACAAATGGAGTCTCCGTCACGCGGCAGGTGGCTCCCTCTGCTGGACGTGCCAGGTCACGACGGGTCCTCCGGCAAGGACTAATTGGGTCTGATTGCTCCCCAGCCGTACGAGGCCCCATGAAGTGGCCAGGAGGGAAGCACACGGTAGGGTTTGAGATAATTAGAGGTTGGTACTGTATAGACATCCTCACGGTCTGCTAGAACCGATGAGCTTGGTGACGGTGACCCGGAAGAAGTAGTCTCCCGGAAATGACTTGTTTCTTTTCTCAGGCGTTACGCCTGGAGGAAACCTGGCACCATCCCTATGGTGAAGCATGGTGGTGGCAGCATCATGTCTGGAGGAAACCTGGCACCATCCCTATGGTGAAGCATGGTGGTGGCAGCATCATGTCTGGAGGAAACCTGGGACCATCCCTATGGTGAAGCATGGTGGTGGTAGCATCATGTCTGGAGGAAACCTGGCACCATCCCTATGGTGAAGCATGGTGGTGGCAGCATCATGTCTGTAAGAAACCTGGCACCATCCCTATGGTGAAGCATGGTGGTGGCAGCATCATGTCTGGAAGAAACCTGGCACCATCCCTATGGTGAAGCGTGGTGGTGGCAGCATCATGTCTGGAGGAAACCTGGCACCATCCCTATGGTGAAGCGTGGTGGTGGCAGCATCATGTCTGGAGGAAACCTGGCACCATCCCTATGGTGAAGCATGGTGGTGGAAGCATCATGCTGTGGGGATGTTTTTCAGCAGCAGGGACTGGGAGACTAGTCAGGATCGAGGGAAAGACGAACGGAGCAAAGTACAGAGAGATCCTTGATGAAAAGCTGCTCCAGAGCGCTCAGGACCTCAGACTGGGGCAAAGGTTCACCTTCCAACAGGACAACGACCTTAAGCACACAGCCAAGACAAAACAGGTGTGGCTTCGGGTCAAGTCTCTGAATGTCCTTGAGTGACCCAGCCAGAGCCCGGACTTGAACCCAATCGAACATCTCTGGAGAGACCTGAAAATAGCTGTGCAGCGACGCTCCCCATCCAACGAGACAGAGCTTGAGAAGATCTGCAGAGAAGAATGAGGAGAAACTCCCTAAATACAGGTGTGCCAAGCTTGTAGCGTCACATACCCAAGAAGATTAGAGGCTGTAATCACTATACAAGGTGCTTCAACAAAGTACTGAATAAAGGGTCTGAATACTTATGTAAAAGTGATATTTCTAAAAACATGTTTTTGCTTTGTCAGTATGGGGTATTGTGAGTAGATTGATGAGTGGGATAAAAAAAATTGAGTTTAGAAGAAGGCTGTAAGAAGAAGGCTGTAAGAAGAAGAAGGCTGTAAAAATAAGAAGGCTGTAAGAAGACGGCTGTAAAAATAAGAAGGCTGTAAGAAGAAGAAGGCTGTAAAAATAAGAAGGCTGTAAGAAGAAGGCTGTAAGAAGAAGGCTGTAAAAATAAGAAGGCTGTAAGAAGAAGGCTGTAAGAAGAAGGCTATAATAATAAGAAGGCTGTAAGAAGAAGAAGGCTGTAAGAAGAAGAAGGCTGTAAGAAGAAGAAGGCTGTAACGTAACACAACGTGGGGAAAAGTGTCCGATAACTTTCCGAATGCAGTTTATTTAAATTGATAAAAGGTGAGCCACTTTCTTATAACCTGAGTTGAACTCAGTGAGGTAACTTTTGTTCAACTCTATCTCTTCTTTCTTATAACCGGAGTTGAACTCAGTGAGGTAACTTTTGTTCAACTCTATCTCTTCTTTCTTATAACCGGAGTTGAACTCAGAGTTGAACAAAAGTTACCTCACTATCTCTTCGTAGTATAGGGCTCTGGTCTACCTGAATACACACTGAAGAAGGCAAAAGTAAAACATAAAAATGGCATTCTCCTACTGAGATAATTACCATTCAAAACTTACTAGGTGAACATGCTAACAGAAAGGAACGAGGTGGGTGGCTCGTTAAGTGTGTTATTGTAGCAAAGTATTTATAAATTAAAAACCAGATCTCTTAAAAATGTAATTCACTGTCATTCTATTTTCTATTACCCCCTCAAACTCAACTATGGACCTCGAAGCCAGTTCCACTGAATTTTTTCATTGTTCCTCTCTAACCAGGGCTTTATTTAGACCTGGGACACCAGGTGTGTTCAATTCATTATCAGGTGGAACAGAATACCAGCAGACTCTGGACTTCGTAGGGTCAGAGGTGAATACCAGCAGACTCCGGACTTCGTAGGGTCAGAGGTGAATACCAGCAGACTCTGGACCTCGTAGGGTCAGAGGTGAATACCAGCAGACTCCGGACCTCGTAGGGTCAGAGTTGAATACCAGCAGACTCCGGACCTCGTAGGGTCAGAGGTGAATACCAGCAGACTCCGGACTTCGTAGGGTCAGAGTTGAATACCAGCAGACTCCGGATCTCGTAGGGTCAGAGTTGAGTACCAGCATGACACTGGACTTCGTAGGGTCAGAGTTGAATACGAGCAGACTCCGGACTTCGTAGGGTCAGAGTTGCCCGGCATGACAAGAGTGGCCCGAAGGGTGTTTAGCATCCCCAGTGGCTCTGCAAGCACAGAGATGGTATTCACCACTGCTGACCTGCTCTCATGGCACCATCACAAACATTTGAAGCTACAGACTCTAACCAGAAGTGTTAAACCTGAATGGTAATCCAACTAGGAATTGAAAATCTTTCTCTTTCCCTTCCTTTGATGACACCATTTTCCACGGACCACCCCTCCACCTTCCTGTTCAAGTGAGCACATCACAACAAGGTGAGTCCACACATGTATTCTATGCTGCTGCATGATGATGTAATATGCCAGGGAGATGTGTATACTGTAGCTAAGAAAATAATACTAAGTGTTCACATACACTAGTTGACTGTGCCTTTAAATTCCAGAAAGTGATGTCATGGCTTTAGAAGCTTCTGATAGGCTAATATACATAATTTGAGTCAATTGGAGGCGTACCTGTGGATGTAATTAAAGGCCTACCTTCAAACTCAGCGCCTCTTTGCTTGACGTCATAGGAAAATCAAAAGAAATCAGCCAAGACCTCAGAAAAAAAATGTAGACCTCCACAAGTCTGGTTCATTCTTGGGAGCAATTTGCAAACGCATGAAGGTACCACGTTCAACTGTACAAACAATAGTACGCAAGTATAAACACCATGGGACCACGCAGCCGTCATACCACTCAGGAAGGAGACACGTTCTGTCTCCTAGAGATGAACAGACTTTGGTGCGAAAAGTGCAAATAAATCCCAGAACAACTGCAAAGGACCTGGGGAAGATGCTGGAGGAAACGGGTACAAAAGTATCTATATCCACAGTAAAATGAGTCCTATATCGACATAACCTGAAAGGCCGCTCAGCAAGGAAGAAGCCACTGCTCCAAAACCGCTTCAAAAAGCAGGTTTACGGTTTGCAACTGCACATGGGAACAAAGATCATACTTTTTGGAGAAATGTCCTCTGGTCTGATGAAATAAAATAGAACTGTTTGGCCATAATGACCATTGTTATGTTTGGAGGGAAAAGGGGGAGGCTTGCAAGCCGAAGAACACCATCCCAACCATGATGCACGGGGGTGGCAGCATCATGCTGTGGGGTTCTTTGCTGCAGGAGGGACTGGAGCACTTCACAAAATTGGAGTGGCCATTCCAAAGCCCTGACCTCAATCCTATAGAACATTTGTGGGCAGAACTGAAAAAGTGTGTGCGAGCAAGGAGGCCTACAAACCTGACTCAGTTACACCAGCATTGTCAGGAGGAATGGGCCAAAGTTCACCCAACTTATTGTGGGAAGCTTGTGAGAGGCTCCGCAAAATGTTTGACCCAATGCTACCAAATACTAATTGAGTATATGTTAACTTCTGACCCAATTGGAATGTGATGAAATAAATCATTCTCTCTGATTAGCTCACTAAAGAACTCTAAAGCCAAAGATGTGTTTGGGATGGACTCTACCTTTCTTAACAACTACAAAGAGTCACTCATTGGCCCCATTACTAAGGTCACCAACACATCTATTGGTCAGAGGGGTGTTTCCAAGGGTATGGAAGTCGGCCATAATAACGGCCATCTTTAAATCGGGTGACCTTGCTGACGTGAGTAACTACAGGCCCGTTATTATACTACCAGTGGTGTCGAAGGTTGTTGAAAAGTGTGTAGCAGAAGAACTGATTGCCCACCTCAACAACAGCCCATTCACATCACACTCCATGCAGTTTGGCTTCAGAGCGAAACACTCCACAGAAACGGCCAACTGCTTTCTTTCAGGAAAATGTGAAGTCCAAGGTTAGACCAGGCGTTATTGGGGCTGTGTTTTCTGGAACCTAAGGAAGGCTTTTGATACTATTTAACCATGAGAGGTTCTCATCACAAAGGCCACATCAAGTTCCAGCTTTTCCCCCGATGCCTTGAGATGGACCCAAGGTGATAATCATACTTCGGCAGACTGGGTGTCCAGAGTGAGCGTAGGCTGTTTGCCCCCATCTTGTAAGCTCTGACAACTGGGCGTGCCCCAAGGAGGGTCTTCTACAAGGACTCCCTGTTCACAACCTGTACACGTTGTGATGCCTTCTGTCTGTACTGGGTCTGGATTCAAATGTGTGCAGATGATACAGTGATATATATGTGCAAAAGAGCAAACAGCAAGCTGCACAGAACTCACTACTGTAATGGTCCAGGTTACAAAGTGGCTCAAGTGACTAAATTAATTTGTCTCAATGTGAAAAAAACTGTTTGCATGTTTCTTACACAAAGGGGCAGCAAGATGCTACTGGCCAGATGTCTATCCTGTGTCGGGGGCTCAGGTGGTATCTGATTTTAAGTCCCTTGGCATGACTTGATTCCAGCCCTCTCTTTTAAAAAGCAGGTGAAAAAGGGCATTCAAATAACCAAATTCAACCTAGCTAATTTGACTACAGAGGTAGCAAAACTGTACTTCAAATCTATGATACTCCCCATTAACATACTGTTTGACTAGTTGGGCCCAAGCTTGCTGTACAACATTAAAACCTATTCAGCATGAGCTCCTGAGTTAGGAAAATCTTGTGCAATATTACACCACGCATGTCTTGTATTCAAGATCCTGAATGGCCTGGCTCCTCCCCCTCCACTCAGTACTTCTGTTAAACAGAAAACCCAAACATATGGCAGCAGATCCACAAGGTCTGCCATGAGAATGACTGTATAGTTCCCTTAAGGAAAAGCACCTTTAGTAAATCTGCTTTCTCTGTGAGAGCTTCCATGTCTGGAATACACTGCCATCAGACACACATAACTGCATCACATATCACACTTTCACAAACACAAAGACATGGCTAAAGGTCAATCAGATTTGTGAACATGGTCCCTAGCTGTGTATTGCTGCTTTCCATGTTGTCTGTTGTCTGTAGCTTGTGGGGTGTGCAAACATTCTGTTGCTTTTATGGGTTTTGTCTTGTTGCTTTTGTTCTATGTTGCTCTGTCTTCATGCTATGTCTTGCTTGTCCTATCAATCAATCAATCAATCAATCAATCAATCAATCAATCAATCAATCAAATGTATTTACATAAAGCCCTTCTTACATCAGCTGATGTCACAAAGTGCTGTACAGAAACCCAGCATAAAACCCTAAACAGCAAGCAATGCAGGTGTAGAAGCACGGTGGCTAGGAAAAACTCTAGAAAGGCCAGAACCTAGGAAGAAACCTAGGGGAGGAACCAGGCTATGAGGGTGGCCAGTCTCTTCTGGCTGTGCCGGGTGGAGAGTCTAACAGAACATGGCCAAGATGTTCAAATGTTCATATAGATGACCAGCAGGGTCAAAAATAATAATCACAGTGGTTGTCGAGGTGCAACCGGTCAGCACCTCAGGAGTAAATGTCAGTTGGCTTTTCATAGCCGATCATTCAGAGTATCTCTACCGCTCCTGCTATCTTTAGAGAGTGAGTTGAAAACAGCAGGTCTGGGACAGGTAGCATGTCCGGTGAACAGGTCAGGTTCCATAGCCGCAGGCAGAACAGTTGAAACTGGAGCAGCAGCACGGCCAGGTGGACTGGGGACAGCAGAGGGAGTCATCAGTCCAAGTAGTCCTGAGGCATGGTCCTAGGGCTCCTGAAGCATGGTCCTCTGTTGCTCTGTGTATGCTCACTGCTCATTGATTGTCTGTATTTATGGTGTTTTTAAAAACCTGCCCAGGGACTGCAGTTGAAAATGAGCCTGTTGGCTAAAACCGACACTTTTAATGAAACGTTAATGTGCACTGTCCCTGTAAAAAATAAAAATAAACTCAAACTCTACTATTATTCTGAATTGTGAAAAACTGAGTTTAAATGTATTTGGCTAAGGTGTATTTAAACTTCCAACTCCAACTGTATATGCCCCCTTTATTTATCCTACTGTTCTGACTTGGTGTACAGGGAAAATACTGTAGAGCAGCCCATGTTCTGCATTCTGTCACTGTACATTCCAAAGTGCTGAACACATAGTGATATTGACTATGTCCGTCTTAGCTCGCTCATTAATGTCTTAATCTAAATGATGGATAGCCTCTTATCCACTCATCATTCCCTTGTCATCCCCTTATGCCATAGTTTGTACATCTCAATTGTCAGCAGAAACCACATCTATTTAAGCAAGCCACCATATCAGCTATGCTTTTCTTCAAGGCAGTAAATGAGGCTGAATGAACTGTTTGCTGACTGACCAGTCTCCGCTGATAGCCAGGTGTAGAAGTGGTAAGATGTTGGAACTGCTGTTAGAACAGCTATATGTAGGCCCTAACAGTTTGTGGGCACGGTTTGTCACCATTATAGTGCAATTAATGTATTGTTTAGTGTTGTGTAGTGGCTTTGCTAAAATCAGCACTGCTTATATGAAGTAGTTGTAAAATGTGGCGCAGTATCTCAGTGGTAAAGGCGTCACTACAGACACCCTAGTTCGAATCCCAGGCTGGCCCAGCGTCGTCTGGTTTGGCGGGAGTAGGCCCGTCATTGTAAATAAGATTTTGTTCTTAAAACTGACCTGCCTAGTTAAACAAAGGTTAAGTAAACAAAATGTAAATCCCCAACGGAAAAAAAAGTAATTGTGGAAAAACGATTGGAACCATTTACGGGTGGTACACTCATGCCGCGTTCAAAAGAACTGGTAGCTAAAAAAACAAAAAAAAACAACGAGCTCCGATTTGGGAAAAATCGATTTGAAGGGTCATCTAACTCGAATTCCAAGTTGGGAATTCTGACCTATTTCTAGAGCTCGAACCTGAAGATCACTGACGTCAAGTTTTACCTGTATTTTTCGACTTCCCAGTTGTTCTGAATGCGGCATCGCCGCTTGTAGTCTAAAACACGGAAATGTGTTACCTCTGGTTCGTTAAGCGCCATCGCTGCAAGGAAACATTTATGTGGAAAGAATGAGGTTTCGGAATACATGGCGAAAAGAAGATCTGAGGAGATATGTATACGTTTTGTTTTACGAGATAAGAGCATTCTGTTAACATTACATTCATGAAATATGAAGCCGTTGCTTTTATTTTATAATATAATTCACAAAAAAGTGACGTTAGCTGATAAATGTATTCAATTCAAATGGTTTATTGGCATGGGACACAAAGCAAGTGATTATCTTACTCAACAAAACGTATATAAGATATCCTAAACCTGTTTTACCACAGACTTTTTTTTATCGGCGTTTATTATTTTTTTAAACTAAAAACCTTAATTTCCCCAATAGGCATTGTCCATGGTGCAGTTAGTGCCTACAAAAAAAGCCATTGCTATTTCTCTTTTCTGTAATTATTTGATAGAATAAAAATAAGGGCACTTCCGGTGGCTAAAAACAAAATGGCTGCCTTCCGCTGCAGAGCATATTTTACCCCGCTTCGTAGCATTTTAATTAATATGCTGTCGTGTGTTTACCCGATATAAGCAATTTGTTTCGGGGTAAGTAGCAAACATGTTTAAAAAGCAAAGAGATCTAATTTAAGACGGAGAAATGAGTCGGACGAGGACGAGAAAGAAGAAAGTCAGCCGCCATGCGGGCCTTTCGCCGAGGATATCCCGGTGCTCGATGCCGCCAACGCAGACACCTTGTCCGGGGTTAACGTGGACCTGCACCACGGCAACGGGTTTCAGTCAAAGGCCGTAAAGAAGGAAAAGAAAACTCGGGATGTAGGGGGACCCCCGAAAGCCAGTTTGCTGAGCTTTGACGACGACGAAGGTAAAGTTAACGTTAGTGAACTGATTACCGGTAACGTGAGTTAGTTAATCCAACTAGTTAGTTCACTTTCACTAGCTAACTAACTGGTTAACTGTTTCAGCGGATATGTATCTACCTAACGTTAATAAAGTGGCCTCTTGATTCAATACTGTGATTCCCGAGCTCACCTATTGGAAGTGTTGACAATTTTGACATTGTCAAAGTTTCTACCTAAGTTAACTAATGTCAGTCACAGTAATAGCTAGCAGATTCACGGTTGTAAACAACATAAGTTAACTAGTTAACAGCCATTGGTTGCTTCAATTCCAATTCATCAATCAATGATTTGTTTCGTCGTTCACGCGGAGGTGATCTAATCTCTCTCAGACGAGGCCGAGGTGTTCCAGTAAAGAAGTCCAACCACAGCAAGAAGATCGTGAAGCAACTGAAGAAGAATACAAGGAGGATCTGGAGAAGGTGTGCTATGTTAAACCAGAGCCCAACACCGGTAAGACATCACACCTGTACCTGTATGTGTGTGTGTGTGCGCGCGCGCGCCTATCGTATGTGGTTGCTCATCTTGTGTGTTCATTTGTGTGTGTGTGTGTGTTAGGGATATAACATTCACCAATACACACCAGTCCCCTGTTCAAATCTATGCATCTGTCAGGAAATCCACTCAGACAATTTGTTGTTGCTTAAATTTATTCTCTTTATATAATGTCTGGAAATACCTGCGTTTTTATTAGTTTTGTGTGTGTATATAGGCCATATGCATGGGATACCTCATCCTAACGAAATGCTTACTTTAAGAAAACATTTATTAACAAAGCAAGTCAGTTAAGAACAAATTCTTATTTACAATGACGGCCTACGGTGGGTTAACTGCCTTGTTCATGGGGCAGAGCTTGGGGATTCGATCCAGCAACCTTTCGGTTACAAGCCCCAACGCACTAACCACTACGCTACCTGCCGCCCCCTGGTTCCTTCTGGACAATTCAACAATGAGAATACAAACACACAGTAAATGGCAGTAGACAAAACAAACATTTTAGCCCAAGTATACCGAAATATATATATACAGAAAGGCACAATTCATAATGTCACACACATTATTTAGTGTATGTAAAGACCAGATGAAATCTGGTGTAGTCGATAATATTAGCCTTTCACTTGTGAATGATGCCCAGCATTAGGAAACTATGCCTTTCTTAGAGACTAGTTCGAATCATAGTCTCACACCTCATGTAGTCTAGCCCATAGTCCTATAAGGTTAGTATCACACCTCATGTAGTCTAGCCCATAGTCCTATAAGGTTAGTATCACACCTCATGTAGTATAGTTAGTATCACACCTCATGTAGTCTAGCCCATAGTCCTATAAGGTTAGTATCACACCTCATGTAGTCTAGTCCTATAAGGTTAGTATCACACCTCATGTAGCCTAGCCCATAGTCCTATATGTTTTAATAAGGTTAGTATCACACCTCATGTAGCCTAGCCCATAGTCCTATAAGGTTAGTATCACACCTTTAGTCACATAGTAGCCCCTATAAGGTTAGTATCACACCTCATGTAGTCTAGCCCATAGTCCTATAAGGTTAGTATCACCTCATGTAGTCTAGCCCATAGTCCTATAAGGTTAGTATCACACCTCATAGTCTAGTTAGTATCACACCTCATGTAGCCTCATAGTCCTATAAGGTTAGTATCACACCTCATGTAGCCTAGCCCATAGTCCTATAAGGTTAGTATCACACCTCATGTAGTCTAGCCCATAGTCCTATAAGGTTAGTATCACACCTCATGTAGTCTAGCCCATAGTCCTATAAGGTTAGTATCACACCTCATGTAGTCTAGTCCATAGTCCTATAAGGTTAGTATCACACCTCATGTAGTCCTAGCCCATAGTCCTATAAGGTTAGTATCACACCTCATGTAGTCTAGTCCATAGTCCTATAAGGTTAGTATCACACCTCATGTAGCCCTGCCCATAGTCCTATAAGGTTAGTATCACCTCAGTCTAGCCCATAGTCCTATAAGGTTAGTATCACACCTCATGTAGTCTAGCCCATAGTCCTATAAGGTTAGTATCACACCTCATGTAGTCTAGCCCATAGTCCTATATGTTTTAATAAAGGTTAGTATCACACCTCATGTAGCCCTAGCCCATAGGCCCATAGTCCTATAAGGTTAGTATCACACCTCATGTAGCCCCTAGTCCATAGTCCTATAAGGTTAGTATCACCTCACCTCAGTCCTATAAGGTTAGTATCACCTCATGTAGTCTAGCCCATAGTCCTATAAAGGTTAGTATCACCTCATGTAGTCTAGCCCATAGTCCTATAAGGTTAGTATCACACCTCATGTAGTCTAGCCCATAGTCCTATAGGTTAGTATCACACCTCATGTAGTCTAGCCCATAGTCCTATAAGGTTAGTATCACCTCATGTAGTCACCTCTATGTAGTCTAGTCCATAGTCCTATAAGGTTAGTATCACACCTCATGTAGCCTGGCCCATAGTCCTATAAAGGTTAGTATCACACCTCATGTAGTCACAGCCCATAGTCCTATATGTTTTAATAAGGTTAGTATCACACCTCATGTAGCCTAGCCCATAGGCCTATAAGGTTAGTATCACACCTCATGTAGTCTAGCCCATAGTCTATAAAGGTTAGTATCACACCTCATGTAGCCTAGCCCATAGTCCTATATCTTTTAATAAGGTTAGTATTGTAGCCTAGCCCATAGTCCTATAAGGTTAGTATCACACCTCATGTAGTCTAGTCCATAGGCCTGTATGTTTTAATAAGGTTAGTATCACACCTCATGTAGC
>NW_025753134.1:0-11251 GCF_021184085.1 Oncorhynchus gorbuscha
GGTAATAACTTGGCTATATATATATATATACACAAGGTACCAGTACTGAGTCGATGTGCAGGGGTACAAGGTAATAACATGGCTATATATATATATATATATATACACAAGGTACCAGTACTGAGTCGATGTGCAGGGGTACGAGGTAATAACTTGGCTATATATATATATATACACAAGGTACCAGTACTGAGTCGATGTGCAGGGGTACAAGGTAATAACTTGGCTATATATATATATATATATATATATATATATATATACACAAGGTACCAGTACTGAGTCGATGTGCAGGGGTACGAGGTAATAACTTGGCTATATATATATATATATACACAAGGTACCAGTACTGAGTCGATGTGCAGGGGTACAAGGTAATAACTTGGCTATATATATATATATATATATACACAAGGTACCAGTACTGAGTCGATGTGCAGGGGTACAAGGTAATTACTTGGCTATATATATATATATATATATACACAAGGTACCAGTACTGAGTCCATGTGCAGGGGTACAAGGTAATAACTTGGCTATATACACAAGGTACCAGTACTGAGTCCATGTGCAGGGGTACGAGGTAATAACTTGGCTATATACACAAGGTACCAGTACTGAGTCCATGTGCAGGGGTACGCGGTAATAACTTGGCTATATACACAAGGTACCAGTACAGAGTCCATGTGCAGGGGTACGAGGTAATAACTTGGCTATATACACAAGGTACCAGTACTGAGTCCATGTGCAGGGGTACGAGGTAATAACTTGGCTATATACACAAGGTACCAGTACTGAGTCCATGTGCAGGGGTACGCGGTAATAACTTGGCTATATACACAAGGTACCAGTACAGAGTCCATGTGCAGGGGTACGAGGTAATAACTTGGCTATATACACAAGGTACCAGTACTGAGTCCATGTGCAGGGGTACGAGGTAATTGAGGTAGATATGTACATATAGGTAGGGGTCTCGCATAGGGCTGTTGTGATGACTGGATTGCCCCCACACTAGTGAACTCGAGTCATGAAGGCTGTTAAATTCCACATGACCATTTAGTCACGATATTTAGGTTTCTCCAAGCTCTGATGCTACTGGTGCTCATTAGTAGCCTACCAAACGTGCTGCCTGGTACTCAGCACTCCATTGTCCCTCTAATCACTCTGACATCAATGTAAATGTTTTCAAAATCTAATCAAACACTTCACGAGAGCCCATGAGCTCACGTTGTGCAACATTTCTATAGGATTTGCAATCACGTGAGAAAACAGAGTGATGGCCTCTATTAAAAAGAGGAGGATCCTATCAGCTTTCTATAGGCTAGGCCGACTACATTTATTTCTCAACTGTCCTAATACTAAGCACATTGCTTATCTTTTCAACAGGAGTATGACCTACCTGGCTGGCATGAAAATGATCCACAGGAAAAAGAGGTTCTTTATTTTGTTATTGAAGTCCAGAGATGACAGGTATTTTCCACTGTTTGCCTCTGTTTCAAGACAGGTTGCATGATAATGGTCCATTCCTAAAATAAAAACAAATGTCACACATATATTATTTAGTATATGTAAAGACAATATTAAATCAAGAATAGTCTGATAGGTGACAATATTAGCCTATCACTTGTGAATTGTATATTAGCACTTCACTTCCCAAAGTGTCTGTCTTCCCCTTTAGCCTGTGGAGAGCCATGTGAGTGAGAGGTGCTTCAGAGCACACAGCACTCAGGGAGAAGGGAACAAAGGACATTTTTTAATGGTACATTATGGACGCAAAAAGGGGATGACGCCAGGAAATTCGAGGCATTATCAAGTGCTTGTCAAATTATGAATGAGCGACTGATGAAGTTTGTACAACCTCTGCAAAAAAACAACAAAGCAGAGCTCATGCCTTTCAAGTAGCTTTTTCAAATCATCCACAGAGTCGCATTATGCAGCCTTACAATGTATTAAACATCTAAAACATATATATATAGCCCAGGGTTTATAGAATGACTAACGTTACATGAATAACTCTAAATGAAGCATATAGGAGTACCTGTGTCTTTGTTAACCCCTCAACACAGAAAAGCCGCATGTGCAACACTCCCTCAAATCGTTTGGAGAAAATATCCTTTCTATTTTATTCAGCTTTGTTCAATTGTATTCTTTATACTATAAAATATTATAAAATAATACCACGGAATTCTAACTAAATCTTGTCTGCTAAATGAACTAGTGTAGCCACAGCCGTATAGCATGGCCAGATCAGGACCTAACATAAGGACAACTCAGAGTATTCTATTCTGTTCTTCTAAAATAGACTACCTTTTCTTCATATCATTTATCTTTAGACCTGTCTAAAATAAAAATGTATTTATTGTGGAGGTTATATTACATGGATTTATTAGACTTTTTAAATGTAGATGTTCCACAGGTCTGCATCAGTGGCTTGTAGGCTGTGTGTAGTAGTGAGATGCTAAATGTGTTTATGGTAATTAACTGTCAGTACCGTGAGACTGACAGTAATTTGATTGACAATCACCGCTGACAAAAAATTTTGTGACCTAAATAGCCCTAGTCTAACACATCAGAATAATAGCTTAACTTCTGCACATGTATGCTGTTGTATCCAGTTTTAAGACAGTTGTTATGTATAAAAAAAGTATACATAACTATATGTCAGTATGCGTGAGTGAAGTGTGTGTGTTGTCTGTGCAGCTGTGCGTAAGTCTAATGCTGAGGTGGAGGCCATGAAGAGGCAGTCTAGCGGTCTGACAAAGGAGTATGACAGACTCTTGACAAAAGCACAGCAGAGCACAGGTAATGCACACGCACACACACACAGTCTTGTAAGAACTAACCTTGTGGGACACACAATTCAGTCCCATTAAAATCCTATTTCTCTAACCCCATTTACCCTTAACCTAACCATCAACCTAACCTTAACCTAACCTAACTTCTTATAACCCCCAAAACCTTAACTCAAACCCTAAGCTCCTATCCTAACCTTAAGCCCCTGAATTCTAACCTTAAGCCTAATTCTAACCTTAAGCCTAATTCTAACCTTAAGCCTAATTCTAACCTTAAGCCTAATTCTAACCTTAAGCCTAATTCTAACCTTAAGCCTAATTCTAACCTTAAACCTAATTCTAACCTTAAACCTAATTCTAACCTTAAGACTAATTCTAACCTTAAGCCTAATTCCTTAAGCCTAATTCTAACCGTAACCCTAAACCTCCTTGTGGGGACCAATAAAATATCCCCAGTTCGTAAAATGTTTGTTCATTTACTATTCTTGTGGGGACTTCTGGTCCACACACACACACACACACACACACACACACACACACACACACACACACACACACACACACACACACACACACACACACACACACACACACACACACACGTCAATGCATCATGGTAGGCATATTTGTGATTGTTTTACAAATCATTTGACCCTAATCTACCCGCAAATAACTTTCCACCAATATTGGTAGGACTGATTTCACCACTTGACTGTCTATTTTTTATTGATATTTATTCATTTATACTGTATATTGTTTATGACTATCTGCAACGCAGAATCTTCAGGCTGGAGCTGGAGACAAGAAGGAGCAATAAGGACTAGATCCAAATCGTTGATCCAGATGACAAGTGACAAAGACAGCAGGTAGCCAGCCACAGCTGTTATGACTTCACACGGAGACCAGCTATTCAGCTGAGCAACTCTTCATTCATCTCTGACTTATGTATACTGTACTGTGCATGGGAAAAGGTGCAGTTGTTCAATGTATCCACATTGTATTTGTATTGTAACTAAGATAGGGAGCTAAAATTGTGTCATGTTTGAAGAAGGAACCGAGGATTTTTTTTGCGTCTGTAAACGTATAGTCTTAAATTCCTTCTCTGGAGCTCATGTAATGTCCTTGGTTAATTGTTTTGCCGTTTTAAGTCATAGTATATAGTACATTAGTACTTTAAAGTATAATACTTGTGTCGTATATACTCAAAGTACATTATGCTAATATGCAGAGCTTTCGGCTTATGAAATGCAAAATCCTGTTTTACATCTGTATCCAGTGGGCAAAATGGGTTGAAATAATGTCACAGTTTACAAGCAGAACTGGTTACGTGGAGGGTATACCCTCAGATCAACTGTGAATATGTTTTTGCTGTGTACCATGAAGTGGCATGATCCTCTTGTGTTCAATGATTAAAATACAAACATTTGAACAAATCTGACACTTGAGGCATTATGTACAGTTTAAGGAAAGCACAAACTGAAGAGGTAATGTAGGTGAGATGTGGGAAGACAGGACAGGTAATGTAGATGAGATGTGGGAAGACAGGACAGGTAATGTAGAAAGACAGGACAGGTATGGTAGATGAGATGTGGGAAGACAGGACAGGTAATGTAGATGAGATGTGGGAAGACAGGACAGGTAATGTAGAAAGACAGGACAGTTATGGTAGATGAGATGTGGGAAGACAGGACAGGTAATGTAGAAAGACAGGACAGTTATGGTAGATGAGATGTGGGAAGACAGGACAGGTAATGTAGAAAGACAGGACAGGTATGGTAGATGAGATGTGGGAAGACAGGACAGGTAATGTAGAAAGACAGGACAGGTATGGTAGATGAGATGTGGGAAGACAGGACAGGTAATGTAGAAAGACAGGACAGTATGGTAGATGAGATGTGGGAGAGACAGGACAGGTAATGCAGAAAGACAGGACAGGTATGGTAGATGAGATGTGGGAAGACAGGACAAGGTAATGTAGAAAGACAGGACAGGTATGGTAGATGAGATGTGGAAAGACAGGACAGGTAATGTAGAAAGACAGGTTAGGTATGGTAGATGAGATGGGAAGACAGGACAGGTAATGTAGAAAGACAGGACAGGTATGGTAGATGAGATGTGTTGAAGGCAACCAATCAATAGTTTATGTTCAGATACAACCCTCCCTTTAGTCAAAGGTAGCCAAACCAATAGTTTTCTGTTCCAGATACAACCCTCCCTTTAGTTTTATTTTTTTTATTTTTTTTATTTCACCTTTATTTAACCAGGTAGGCTAGTTGAGAACAAGTTCTCATTTGCAACTGCGACCTAGCCAAGATAAACAAGCAGTGTGAACAGACAACACAGAGTTACACATGGAGTAAACAATTAACAAGTCAATAACACAGTAGAAAAAGGGGAGTCGAGATACACTAAAAAGGCAATGAGGTAGGATTAATAATTTAAAATTTTGCAGATTAACACTGGAGTGATAAATGATCAGATTTATTCATGTACAGGTAGAGATATTGTGTGCAAAAGAGCAGAAAAATAAACAAAAACAGTGTGGGGACGAGGTAGGAAGAAATAAGGGCTATTTACCAACATCATGTACAGCTGCAGCTGACTGGTTAGCTGCTCAGATAGCAGATGTTTGAATAGGTGAGGAGATAAAAGTTTCCAACTTCAGCGATTTTTGCAATTCGTTCCAGTCACAGGCAGCAGAGTACTGGAACGAAAGGCGGCCAAATGAGGTGTTGGCTTTAGGGATGATCAGTGAGATACACCTGCTGGAGCGTCTGGAAGGAGAGTTTGCAGTCTAGCCAGACACCTAGGTACTTATAGATGTCCACATAATCAAGGTCGGAACCATCCAGGGTGGTGATGCTAGTCGGGCATGCGGGTGCAGGCAGCGATCGGTTGAAAAGCATGCATTTGGTTTTACTAGCGTTTAAGAGCAGTTGGAGGCCACGGAAGGAGTGTAGTATGGCATTGAAGCTCGTTTGGAGGTTAGATAGCACAGTGTCCAAGGACGGGCCGGAAGTATATAGAATGGTGTCGTCTGCGTAGAGGTGGATCAGGGAATCGCCCGCAGCAAGAGCAACATCGTTAATATATACAGAGAAAAGAGTCGGCCCGAGAATTGAACCTTGTGGCACCCCCATAGAGACTGCCAGAGGACCGGACAGCATGCCCTCCGATTTGACACACTGAACTCTGTCTGCAAAGTAATTGGTGAACCAGGCAAGGCAGTCATCCGAAAAACCGAGGCTATTGAGTCTGCCGATAAGAATATGGTGATTGACAGAGTCGAAAGCCTTGGCAAGGTCAATGAAGACGGCTGCACAGTACTGTCTTTTATCGATGGCGGTTATGATATCGTTTAGTACCTTGATTGTGGCTGAGGTGCACCCGTGACCGGCTCGGAAACCAGATTGCACAGCGGAGAAGGTACGGTGGGATTCGAGATGGTCAGTGACCTGTTTGTTGACTTGGCTTTCAAAGACCTTAGATAGGCCGGGCAGGATGGATATAGGTCTGTAACAGTTTGGGTCCAGGGTGTCTCCCCCCTTTGAAGAGGGGGATGACTGCGGCAGCTTTCCAATCCTTGGGGATCTCAGACGATATGAAAGAGAGGTTGAACAGGCTGGTAATAGGGGTTGCGACAATGGCGGTGGATAGTTTTAGAAATAGAGGGTCCAGATTGTCAAGCCCAGCTGATTTGTACGGGTCCAGGTTTTGCAGCTCTTTCAGAACATCTGCTATCTGGATTTGGGTAAAGGAGAACCTGGAGAGGCTTGGGTGAGGAGCTACGGGGGGGGGGGGGGGGGGGGGGGGGGGGCGGAGCTGTTGGCCGAGGTTGGAGTAGCCAGGCGGAAGGCATGGCCAGCCATTGAGAAATGCTTATTGAAGTTTTCTATAATCATGGATTTATCGGTGGTGACCGTGTTACCTAGCCTCAGTGCAGTGGGCAGCTGGGAGGAGGTGCTCTTGTTCTCCATGGACTTCACAGTGTCCCAGAACTTTTTAGAGTTGGAGCTACAGGATGCAAACTTCTGCCTGAAGAAGCTGGCCTTAGCTTTCCTGACTGACTGCGTGTATTGGTTCCTGACTTCCCTGAACAGTTGCATATCGCGGGGACTATTCGTTGCTATTGCAGTCCGCCACAGGATGTTTTTGTGCTGGTCGAGGGCAGTCAGGTCTGGAGTGAACCAAGGGCTGTATCTGTTCTTAGTTCTGCATTTTTTGAACGGAGCATGCTTATCTAAGATGGTGAGGAAGTTACTTTTAAAGAATGACCAGGCATCCTCAACTGACGGGAAGAGGTCAATGTCCTTCCAGGATACCCGGGCCAGGTCGATTAGAAAGGCCTGCTCACAGAAGTGTTTTAGGGAGCGTTTGACAGTGATGAGGGTGGTCGTTTGACTGCGGCTCCGTAGCGGATACAGGCAATGAGGCAGTGATCGCTGAGATCCTGGTTGAAGACAGCGGAGGTGTATTTGGAGGGCCAGTTGGTCAGGATGACGTCTATGAGGGTGCCCTTGTTTACAGAGTTAGGGTTGTACCTGGTGGGTTCCTTGATGATTTGTGTGAGATTGAGGGCATCTAGCTTAGATTGTAGGACTTCCAGGCTGTTAAGCATATCCCAGTTTAGGTCACCTAACAGAACAAACTCTGAAGCTAGATGGGGGGCGATCAATTCACAAATGGTGTCCAGGGCACAGCTGGGAGCTGAGGGGGTCGGTAGCAGGCATGGCAACAGTGAGAGACTCTATTTCTGGAGAGAGTAATTTTCAAAATTAGTAGTTCGAACTGTTTGGGAATGGACCTGGAAAGTATGACATTACTTTCTGTGATGTGGCTATCTCTAGACTGCAACTCCTCCCCTTTGGCAGTTCTATCTTGACGGAAGATGCTATAGTTGGGTATGGAAACTGCACTTTGGTGGCCTCCTGAGCCAGGATTCAGACACGGCAAGGACATCAGGTTAGCAGAGTGTGCTAAAGCAGTGAGTAAAACAAACTTAGGGAGGAGGCTTATGTTGACATGCATGAAACCAAGGCTTGGACACAGAAGTCGGAATAAATGAGGGTGCCTGGGGACATGCAGGGCCTGGGCTTTACCCTCCCACGATCACCTCCGGCAGAACAGAGAAGGAGTAGTATGAGGGTGCGGCTAAAGGCTATCAAAACTGGTCGCCTAGAGCTGGGGACAGAGAATAAGAGGAGCAGGTTTTTGGGCATGGTAGAACAGATTCCAGGGCATAATGCGCAGACAGGGGTATGGTGGGGTGTGGGTACAGCGGAGGTAAGCCCAGGCACTGGGTGATGATAAAGGAGGTTGTATCTCTGGACACTGGTTGTAATGGGTGAGGTCACCGCATGTGTGGGAGGTGGGACAAAGGAGGTATTAGGGGTATGAAGAGTGGAACTAGGGGCTCATTGTGAACTAAAACAATGATAACTAACCTGAACAACAGTATACAAGGCATATTGACATTTGATATAATAATATAATAATAAATAATAATAATGACATACAGAAAAAGTAACATGGTAATCACAGGTGTTGAATTGGGAAAGCTAGCTAAAACAGTAGGTGAGACAACAGCTAATCAGCTAGCACAACAACAGCAGGTAAAATGGCGTTGACTAGGCAACGGGGCCGACAGATAAAACAAACAAGCAGAATGGGTACCATGATTAATGGACAGTCCAGCGTGCATCAGCTATGTAGCCAAGAGATCAGTGTCAGGGCAGCGGTGGATGGGGCAGAAGCTGGACTGGCGAGTGTTATCCAGGTTAAAAAAATAACAATGACTAAATAGCTTGTAGCCAGTTAGCTGGTTAACTGGAGGTTCTTGGATGTTTTCTAAAAAATTAAAATAATAGCGATTCCGTATCACATTGGGTGAGGCAGGTTTCCGGAAGGTAAATAAATAAACAAATTAAAAATCGAAAAGAGATGGAAAGTAAATATGGGTCCAGTGAGTGTTTGGGACGCGGCGATTCAGACGGTTACAGGCCTGTGCTAACAAGCCAACATAGGCCGGGGGCTAAACAAGGTAGCAGTTAGCGGACCTGAGCCAAACAAGAGTAGCAGTTAGCAGGCCGGAGCTAAACAAGCTAGCAGTTAGAAGGCCGAATTAGCAAGCAAGGAGATAGCAAGGGCTAGAGGTTAGCCTTTGGGGGACGTCGCAGATGGGTGAGTCTGTTTATTCCTCTTCATGCAGTGACATCGATAGACCGGTCGTGGGCCCGGGTATTGTAGCCCAGGAGTATGCTACGGTGGTAGCACAGGTGCTCTGGCCGGGCTAGCTTCAAGCTAAGTGGGTGGGAAACGCCAGCCAGAGTAATCATCCTGGTTGCGGTTTAGCTAGATAGCTAGTTGTGAAGATCCAGTTGAAAATGTTCCGGTGGGAATCCGCATGAAAAATAAATAGGTCCGTTAGTGCTCTGTTAGAGGCGCGTTGTTCGAACTGGCGAGAGCTTTCCAAAGCTAAAGGTTAGCTGGATGACCGATTAGCTGAAGACCGCTAGCATAGCTGGTGGTTAGCTGGCTGGCTTCAGTTGAGGGGTTCCGGTTCCGAAGTAAATATAAATACTTTAGGTGAGGTACATTGGGTGAGGCGGGTTGCAGGAGAGTATTTGGAAGCTTAGGTTTAGCTAAATGTTTTTAAAGAGATATGCGAAGAAAAACATGTAAAACGATAAAGAAACGATATATACAAGGGACACGACACGACAGGACGACTTACTGCTACGCCATCTTGGAACAACCAGTTGAAGGCAACCAATCCAATAGTTCATGTTTCAGATACAACCCTCCCTTTTGTTGAAGGCAACCAATCCAATAGTTTCTGTTCCAGATACAGCCCTCCCTTTAGTTGAAGGCAACCAATCCAATAGTTTATGTTCCAGATACAACCCTCCCATTAGTCAAAGGCAGCCAATCCAATAGTTTTTTGAAAAGTTGTCACTTCCAGAGATCTGTATTCAAATATATTTGTTGAAGTAGTAATTTTGGGGGATTTGTATTCAAATAGTCCCCCAGCTAAAAATAGTTACTTTCCGCGAAGCATGTTAGGAACGGCAGTTATCCCAGGTCTACCTTCAGGTAGGGTAATAATACAGTGAGGTATTGGTGTGCTTTCTGGCCAACTCCTATGATCGTTGTGGCAAACAGGTCTGGTTAAGGTATGGACTTAAAATGTCACTTTTGTGCGTGAGGTCATTGCATTTTATCTGGTCATTGTACACCTGAAGTGATCAGTCTATGTACGGAAATAGTGTATGGAACTAATGTATGGAACTAAAGTATGGAACTAAAGTATGGAACTAATGTATGGAACTAAAGTATGGAACTAAAGTATGGAACTAATGTATGGAACTAATGTATGGAACTAATGTATGGAACTAATGTATGGAACTAAAGTATGGAACTAAAGTATGGAACTAAAGTATGGAACTAATGTATGGAACTAAAGTATGGAACTAAAGTATGGAACTAAGTCACTGATGTGATCTTCCTGTCTGGGTTGGAGCCCCCCCATGGGTTGTGCCGTGGCGGAGATCTTTGTGGGCTATACTCGGACTTGTCTCAGGATGGTAAGTTGGTGGTTGAAGATATCCCTCTAGTGGTGTGGGGGCTGTGCTTTGGCAAAGTGGGTGGGGTTATATCCTTACTGTTTGGCCCTGTCAGGGGTGTCATCGGATGGGGCCACAGTGTCTCCTGACCCCTCCCGTCTCAGCCTCCAGTATTTATGCTGCAGTAGTTTACGTGTCGGGGGATAGGGTCCGTTTGTTATATCTGGAGTACTTCTCCTGTCCTATCCGGTGTCCTGTGTGAATTTAAGTACGCTCTCTAATTCTCTCTTTCTTTCTCTCTCTCGGAGGACCTGAGCCCTAGGACCATGCCTCAGGACTACCTGGCATGACTCCTTGCTGTCCCCAGTCCACCTGGCCATGCTGCTGCTCCAGTTTCAACTGTTCTGCCTGTGATTATTATTATTTATTTATTTATGAACATTTGAACATCTTGGCCATGTTCTGTTATAATCTCCACCCGGCACAGCCAGAAGAGGACTGGCCACCCTACATAGCCTGGTTCCTCTCTAGGTTTCTTCCTAGGTTTGGGCCTTTCTAGGGAGTTATTCCAAGCTACCGTGCTTCTACACCTGCATTGCTTGCTGTTTGGGGTTTTTGGCTGGGTTTCTGTACAGCATTTTGAGATATCAGCTGATGTACGAAGGGCTATATAAATACATTTGATTTGATTTTGATTTGATGCATGGAACTAAAGTATGGAACTAATGTATGGAATTAAAGTATGGAACTAATGTATGGAAGTATGGAACTAAAGTATGGAACTAATGTATGGAATTAAAGTATGGAACTAATGTATGGAACTAAAGTATGGAACTAATGTATGGAACTAAAGTATGGAACTAAAGTATGGAACTAATGTATGGAACTAAAGTATGG
>NW_025753135.1:0-11248 GCF_021184085.1 Oncorhynchus gorbuscha
AGGGGAATGAAATGTGCCGCCTTAGAGAACCTATCGACAACCGTCAGAATCACAGTCTTCCCCGCAGACAAAGGCAGACCGGTAATGAAGTCTAAGGCAATGTGAGACCATGGTCGAGAAGGAATGGGGAGCGGTCTGAGACCGACCGGCAGGAGGAGGATTACCCGACTTAGTGTGCAGTCAGACAAGCAGCCTACTGACAGCCGCGTGTGCAGCTCCTGGGTCGGCCACCAAAAGCGCTAGCGAATAGACGCAAAGTGCCTCGAACACGGGATGACCAGCTAACTTGGCAGAGTGGGCCACTGAAGAACAGCCAGAGACGAGTGGGAAACAGGAACGAAAAGGAGGTTACTAGGACAAGCGCGCGGCGACGCAGTGTGCGTGAGTGCTTGCTTAACCTGTCTTCAATCTCCCCAGACTGTTAACCCGACAACACGCCCATAAGGAAAGAATCCCTCGGGATCAGTAGAAGCCACAGAAGAACTAAACAGAAGAAATCACAAACTCGAAGCGAGCGAAAAACAACGCCCAACGAGCTTGCGGGCATTAAGTCGTTTGGCAGAACGGATGTACTCAAGGTTCTTATGGTCTGTCCAAACGACAAAGGAACGGTCGCCCCCTCCAACCACTGTCGCCATTCGCCTAGGGCTAAGCGGATGGCGAGCAGTTCACGGTTACCCACATCATAGTTGCGCTCAGATGGCGACAGGCGATGAGAAAAATAAGCGCAAGGATGAACCTTATCGTCAGACTGGAAGCGCTGGGATAGAATGGCTCCCACGCCTACCTCTGAAGCGTCAACCTCGACAATGAATTGTCTAGTGACGTCAGGAGTAACGAGGATAGGAGCGGACGTAAAACGTTCTTTTAGAAGATCAAAAGCTCCTGGGCGGAACCGGACCACTTAAAACACGTCTTGACAGAAGTAAGAGCTGTGAGAGGGCAGCAACTTGACCGAAATTACGAATGAAACGCCGATAGAAATTAGCGAAACCTAAAAGCGCTGCAACTCGACACGTGACCTTGGAACGGGCCAATCACTGACAGCTTGGACCTTAGCGGAATCCATCTGAATGCCTTCAGCGGAAATAACGGAACCGAGAAAAGTAACGGAGGAGACATGAAAAGAGCACTTCTCAGCCTTTACGTAGAGACAATTCTCTAAAAGGCGCTGTAGAACACGTCGAACGTGCTGAACATGAATCTCGAGTGACGGAGAAAAAATCAGGATATCGTCAAGATAGACAAAAACAAAAATGTTCAGCATGTCTCTCAGAACATCATTAACTAATGCCTGAAAAACAGCTGGCGCATTGGCGAGACCAAACGGCAGAACCCGGTACTCAAAATGCCCTAACGGAGTGTTAAACGCCGTTTTCCACTCGTCCCCCTCTCTGATGCGCACGAGATGGTAAGCGTTACGAAGGTCCAACTTAGTAAAGCACCTGGCTCCCTGCAGAATCTCGAAGGCTGATGACATAAGGGGAAGCGGATAACGATTCTTAACCGTTATGTCATTCAGCCCTCGATAATCCACGCAGGGCGCAGAGTACCGTCCTTCTTCTTAACAAAAAGAACCCCGCCCCGGCCGAGGAGAAGAAGAAGGCACTATGGTACCGGCGTCAAGAGACACAGACAAATAATCCTCGAGAGCCTTACGTTCGGGAGCCGACAGAGAGTATAGTCTACCTCGAGGAGAGTGGTCCCCGGAAGGAGATCAATACTACAATCATACGACCGGTGAGGAGGAAGGGAGTTGGCTCGGGACCGACTGAAGACCGTGCGCAGATCATGATATTCCTCCGGCACTCCTGTCAAATCGCCAGGTTCCTCCTGAGAAGTAGGGACAGAAGAAGCGGGAGGATGGCAGACATTAAACACTTCACATGACAAGAAACGTTCCAGGATAGGATAGAATTACTAGACCAATTAATAGAAGGATTATGACATACTAGCCAGGGATGACCCAAAACAGCAGGTGTAAACGGTGAACGAAAAATCAAAAAAGAAATAGTCTCACTGTGGTTACCAGATACTGTGAGGGTTAAAGGTAGTGTCTCAAATCTGATACTGGGAAGATGACTACCATCTAAGGCGAACATGGGCGTAGGCTTCTCTAACTCTCTGAAAGGAATGTCATGTTTCCGAACCCATGCTTCGTCCATGAAACAACCCTCAGCCCCAGAGTCTATCAAGGCACTACATGTAGCACCCGAACCGGTCCAGCGTAGATGGACCGACAAAATAGTACAGGATTTTGATGGAGAGACTTGAGTAGTTGCGCTCACCTGTAGCCCTCCGCTTACAGATGAGCTCTGGCTTTACTGGACATGAATTAACAAAATGTCCAGCAACTCCGCAATAGAGGCACAGGCGGTTGGTGATCCTCCGTTCCCTCTCCTTAGTCGAGATGCGAATCCCTCCCAGCTGCATGGGCTCAGTCTCAAAGCCAGAGGAGGGAGATGGTTGCGATGCGGAGCAGGGAAACACCGTTGATGCGAGCTCTCTTCCACGAGCCCGGTGACGAAGATCTACCCGTCGTTCTATGCGGATGGCGAGAGCAATCAAAGTCCACATCTGAAGGAACCTCCCGGAGAGAATCTCATCCTTAACCACTGCGTGGAGTCCTCCAGAAAACGGCGAGCAGCGCCGGCTCGTTCCACTCACTAGAGGCAGCAAGAGTGCGAAACTCAATAGAATAATCCGTTATGGACCGTTCACCTTGGCATAAGGAAGCCAGGGCCCTAGAAGCCTCCCACCAAAAACTGAACGGTCAAAAACCCGGAATCATCTCCTCTTTAAAGTTCTGGAACTTGTTAGAGCAATCAGCCCTTGCCTCCCAGATAGCTGTGCCCCATTCTCGAGCCCGGCCAGTAAGGAGTGAAATGACGTAAGCAACCCGAGCTCTCTCTCTAGAGTATGTGTTGGGTTGGAGAGAGAACACAATCTCACACTGCGTGAGAAAGGAGCGGCACTCAGTGGGCTGCCCGGAGTAGCAAGGTGGGTTATTAACCCTAGGTTCTGGAGGCTCGGCAGGCCAGGAAGTAACAGGTGGCACGAGACGCAGACTCTGGAACTGTCCAGAGAGGTCGGAAACCTGAGCGGCCAGGTTCTCCACGGCATGGCGAGCAGCAGACAATTCCTGCTCGTGTCTGCCGAGCATGGCTCCTTGGATCTCGACGGCAGTGTAACGAGCGTCTGAAGTCGCTGGGTCCATTCCTTGGTCGGTTCCTTCTGTCATGCAGGTGAAAGAGGACCCAAAAGCGACTTAACAGAAACAGAGTTTATTCAAGTCCAAACAGGGAATAACAGAAATCCTCTAGTCTTAGAGGGGAATAACTGGAGAAGCGGCCACAGACTGCAGGTCGATCCCGGTAGGCGCAGGCCGTAGTTGACAGAGACACCTGCTCACACGCAGCATCTGATGAAGGCAAAAACACGACAGGACACCTGCTCACCCACAATCACAGCAAAAACACGACAGGACAGGGCGAAACGCAATCACAGCATGGTGAATACTAAACAAGGAACCGACGGGACAGGAACGGAACACAAAGGAATAAATAGGGACTCTAATCAGGGAAAGGATCGGGAACAGGTGTGGGAAGACTAAATGATGATTAGGGGAATAGGAACAGCTGGGAGCAGGAACGGAACGATAGAGAGAAGAGAGAGCGAGAGAGTGAGAGAGGGGGGGGAGAGAGAGGGATAGAAAGAGGGAAAGAACCAAATAAGACCAGCAGAGGGAAACGAATAGAATGGGGAGCACAGGGACAAGACATGATAATAAATGACAAACATGACACTACCAATAAAAAGTCACAGGAGTTTAGAGTGACAAAAAAAAAGCTAATGTGTCATCATTGAGAAACCCAAACGGAGCGGTTGCTTTGAATACTCACACAAACTTAGAGGGTGACATCTTGGTCTACTTCTCTCTGCTATTAAAATCTGGAATCGGAACAGAATTATTCAACCAATAACAGCTGTTTGTCATAGTTTAGTGACGAGAAGCAGCTAGATAATGTCAGCTAACAGCTTTCGAATGTTGCATCCTTGTGCAGCTAAAATTGAGCTGTTGCCATGGATACCAATGTATTTCAATGGGAATAGAAGGGCCATAGACTACTATGGTAAAATAAAAAAATCTCCTCTTTAACCGCTATTAACTACAAACCAACGCTGAGATGTTTAGATTGTTCGAATGGTGGAGGAAGCACTTAGGTCAACTGCCACACAGATTCAAGCTGACCTTCAGACACGAGAAATCGACAATTTCAACTTGCACTATCCATCGCCAAATCAATGAAAAGGGGTTATATTGTAGGAGACCCAAGAGGACCCACTGCTGAAGGAAAGACAAGAAAGCCAGACTGCAATTTTCCAAAACACACCTGAACGTGACAAATTCCTTCTGGGAGAATATCCTGTAGACAGATGAGACCAAATTTGTCATGTTTTGTCTTATATTGTCTCGTCATTTTGCTTTTCCCTCAGTTCGTTTTCCCCTGCTGGTCTTTTTAGGTTCGTTCCCCTTTTTCTCTCTCCCTTCCTCTCTCTCTTCTCTCTATCGTTCCGTTCCTGCTCCCTAGCTGTTCCTATTCCCCTAATCAATCATTTAGTCTTCCCACACCTGTTCCCTATCTTTTCCCTGATTAGAGTCCCTATTTCTCCCCTTGTTTTCCGTTTCTGCCCTGTCGGATCCTTGTCTATTGTTCACCGTGCTGTGTCTGTGTATCGCCCTGTCGTGTCGTGTTTCCTCAGATGCTGCGTGGTGAGCAGGTGTCTGAGTCTGCTACGTTCAAGTGCCTTCCCGAGGCAACCTGCAGTTCATGATCGAGTCTCCAGTCTGTTCTCGTCATTACGAGTGGAATTATGCTTTATGATTGTAGATTTACTTTACTGGATTAAAGACTCTGTTTTCGCCAAGTCGCTTTTGGGTCCTCATTCACCTGCATAACAGAAGGATCCGACCAAAGAATGGACCCAGCGACTACAGACGCCGTAACACTGCCGTCGAGATCCAAGGAGCCATGCTCGGCAGACACGAGCAGGAATTGTCTGCTGCTCGCCATGCCGTGGAGAACCTGGCCGCTCAGGTTTCCGACCTCTGGACAGTTCCAGAGTCTTCGTCTCGTGCCACCTGTTACTTCCTGGCCTGCCGAGCCTCCGGAACCTAGGGTTAATAACCCACCTTGCTACCCGGGCAGCCCACGGAGTGCCGCTCCTTTCTCACCCAGTGTGATATTGTGTTCTCTCTCCAACCCAACACATACTCTAGAGAGAGAGCTCGGGTTGCTTACGTCATTTCACTCCTTACTGGCCGGGCTCGAGAGTGGGGCACAGCTATCTGGGAGGCAAGGGCTGATTGTTCAAACAATTACCAGAACTTTAAAGAGGAGATGATTCGGGTTTTTGACCGTTCAGTTTTTGGTAGGGAGGCTTCTAGGGCCCTGGCTTCCCTATGCCAAGGTGATCGATCCATAACGGATTACTCTATAGAGTTTCGCACTCTTGCTGCCTCTAGTGACTGGAACGAGCCGGCGCTGCTCGCTCGTTTTCTGGAGGGACTCCACGCAGTGGTCAAAGATGAGATTCTCTCTCGGGAGGTTCCTTCCAGTGTGGACTCTTTGATTGCTCTCGCCATCCGCATAGAACGACGGGTAGATCTTCGTCACCAAGCTCGTGGAAGAGAGCTCGCGTCAACGGTGTTTCCCTGCTCCGCATCGCAACCATCTCCCTCCTCTGGCTCAGAGACTGAGCCCATGCAGCTGGGAGGTATTCGCATCTCGACTAAGGAGAGGGAACGGAGGATCACCAACCGCCTGTGCCTCTATTGCGGATTTGATGGACATTTTGTCAATTCATGTCCAGTAAAGGCCAGAGCTCATCAGTAAGCGGAGGGCTACTGGTGAGCGCTACTACTCAGGTCTCTTCATCTAGATCCTGTACTACTATGTCGGTCCATCTACGCTGGACCGGTTCGGGTGCTACATGCAGTGCCTTGATTGACTCTGGGGCTGAGGGTTGTTTCATGGACGAAGCATGGGCTCGGAAACATGACATTCCTTTCAGACAGTTAGACAAGCCTACGCCCATGTTCGCCTTAGATGGTAGTCATCTTCCCAGTATCAGATTTGAGACACTACCTTTAACCCTCACAGTATCTGGTAACCACAGTGAGACTATTTCTTTTTGATTTTTCGTTCACCTTTTACACCTGTTGTTTTGGGTCATCCCTGGCTAGTATGTCATAATCCTTCTATTAATTGGTCTAGTAATTCTATCCTATCCTGGAACGTTTCTTGTCATGTGAAGTGTTTAATGTCTGCCATCCCTCCCATTTCTTCTGTCCCCACTTCTCAGGAGGAACCTGGCGATTTGACAGGAGTGCCGGAGGAATATCATGATCTGCGCACGGTCTTCAGTCGGTCCCGAGCCAACTCCCTTCCTCCTCACCGGTCGTATGATTGTAGTATTGATCTCCTTCCGGGGACCACTCCTCCTCGGGGTAGACTATACTCTCTGTCGGCTCCCGAACGTAAGGCTCTCGAGGATTATTTATCTGTGTCTCTTGACGCCGGTACCATAGTGCCTTCTTCCTCTCCGGCCGGGCGGGGTTCTTTTTTGTTAAGAAAAAGGACGGTACTCTGCGCCCCCTGCGTGGATTATCGAGGGCTGAATGACATAACGGTTAAGAATCGTTATCCGCTTCCCTTATGTCATCAGCCTTCGAGATTCTGCAGGGAGCCAGGTGCTTTACTAAGTTGGACCTTCGTAACGCTTACCATCTCGTGCGCATCAGAGAGGGGGACGAGTGGAAAACGGCGTTTAACACTCCGTTAGGGCATTTTGAGTACCGGGTTCTGCCGTTTGGTCTCGCCAATGCGCCAGCTGTTTTTCAGGCATTAGTTAATGATGTTCTGAGAGACATGCTGAACATCTTTGTTTTTGTCTATCTTGACGATATCCTGATTTTTTCACCGTCACTCGAGATTCATGTTCAGCACGTTCGACGTGTTCTACAGCGCCTTTAGAGAATTGTCTCTACGTGAAGGCTGAGAAGTGCTCTTTTCATGTCTCCTCCGTTACTTTTCTCGGTTCCGTTATTTCCGCTGAAGGCATTCAGATGGATTCCGCTAAGGTCCAAGCTGTCAGTGATTGGCCCGTTCCAAGGTCACGTGTCGAGTTGCAGCGCTTTCTAGGTTTCGCTAATTTCTATCGGCGTTTCATTCGTAATTTCGGTCAAGTTGCTGCCCCTCTCACAGCTCTTACTTCTGTCAAGACGTGTTTTAAGTGGTCCGGTTCCGCCCAGGGAGCTTTTGATCTTCTAAAAGAACGTTTTACGTCCGCTCCTATCCTCGTTACTCCTGACGTCACTAGACAATTCATTGTCGAGGTTGACGCTTCAGAGGTAGGCGTGGGGAGCCATTCTATCCCAGCGCTTCCAGTCTGACGATAAGGTTCATCCTTGCGCTTATTTTTCTCATCGCCTGTCGCCATCTGAACGCAACTATGATGTGGGTAACCATAACTGCTCGCCATCCGCTTAGCCCTAGGCGAATGGCGACAGTGGTTGGAGGGGCGACCGTTCCTTTGTCGTTTGGACAGACCATAAGAACCTTGAGTACATCCGTTCTGCCAAACGACTTAATGCCCGTCAAGCTCGTTGGGCGTTGTTTTTCGCTCGTTTCGAGTTTGTGATTTCTTACCGTCCGGGTAGCAAAAACACCAAGCCTGATGCCTTATCCCGTCTGTTTAGTTCTTCTGTGGCTTCTACTGATCCCGAGGGGATTCTTCCTTATGGGCGTGTTGTCGGGTTGACAGTCTGGGGAATTGAAAGACAGGTTAAGCAAGCACTCACGCACACTGCGCCGCCGCGCGCTTGTCCTAGTAACCTCCTTTTCGTTCCTGTTTCCACTGTCTGGCTGTTCTTCAGTGGGCTCACTCTGCCAAGTTAGCTGGTCATCCCGGTGTTCGAGGCACTCTTGCGTCTATTCGCCAGCGCTTTTGGTGGCCGACTCAGGAGCGTGACACGCGCCGTTTCGTGGCTGCTTGTTCGGACTGCGCGCAGACTAAGTCAGGTAACTCTCCTCCTGCCGGTCGTCTCAGACCGCTCCCCATTCCTTCTCGACCATGGTCTCACATCGCCCTAGACTTCATTACCGGTCTGCCTTTGTCTGCGGGGAAGACTGTGATTCTTACGGTTGTCGATAGGTTCTCTAAGGCGGCACATTTCATTCCCCTCGCTAAACTTCCTTCCGCTAAGGAGACGGCACAAATCATCATCGAGAATGTGTTCAGAATTCATGGCCTCCCGTTAGACGCCGTTTCAGACAGAGGCCCGCAATTCACGTCACAGTTTTGGAGGGAGTTCTGTCGTTTGATTGGTGCGTCCGTCAGTCTCTCTTCCGGGTTTCATCCCCAGTCTAACGGTCAAGCAGAGAGGGCCAATCAGACGATTGGTCGCATACTACGCAGCCTTTCTTTCAGAAACCCTGCGTCTTGGGCAGAACAGCTCCCCTGGGCAGAATACGCTCACAACTCGCTTCCTTCGTCTGCTACCGGGTTATCTCCGTTTCAGAGTAGTCTGGGTTACCAGCCTCCTCTGTTCTCATCCCAGCTTGCCGAGTCCAGCGTTCCCTCCGCTCAAGCGTTTGTCCAACGTTGTGAGCGCACCTGGAGGAGGGTGAGGTCTGCACTTTGCCGTTACAGGGCACAGACTGTGAGAGCCGCCAATAAACGTAGGATTAAGAGTCCAAGGTATTGTTGCGGCCAGAGAGTGTGGCTTTCCACTCGCAACCTTCCTCTTACGACAGCTTCTCGTAAGTTGACTCCGCGGTTCATTGGTCCGTTCCGTGTCTCCCAGGTCGTCAATCCTGTCGCTGTGCGACTGCTTCTTCCGCGACATCTTCGTCGCGTCCATCCTGTCTTCCATGTCTCCTGTGTCAAGCCCTTTCTTCGCACCCCGTTCGTCTTCCCTCCCCCCTCCCGTCCTTGTCGAGAGCGCACCTATTTACAAGGTACGTAGGATCATGGACATGCGTTCGGGGACGGGGTCACCAATACTTAGTGGATTGGGAGGGTTACGGTCCTGAGGAGAGGAGTTGGGTTCCGTCTCGGGACGTGCTGGACCGTTCACTTATTGATGATTTCCTCCGTTGCCGCCAGGATTCCTCCTCGAGTGCGCCAGGAGGCGCTCGGTGAGTGGGGGGTACTGTCATGTTTTGTCTTTATTGTCTTGTCATTTTGCTTTTCCTCTGTTCGTTTTCCCCCTGCTGGTCTTTTTAGGTTCGTTCCCCTTTTTCTCTCTCCCTTCCTCTCTCTTCTCTCTATCGTTCCGTTCCTGCTCCCAGCTGTTCCTATTCCCCTAATCAATCATTTAGTCTTCCCACACCTGTTCCCTATCTTTTTCCTGATTAGAGTCCCTATTTCTCCCTTGTTTTCCGTTTCTGCCCTGTCGGATCCTTGTCTATTGTTCACCGTGCTGTGTCTGTGTATCGCCCTGTCGTGTCGTGTTTCCCTCAGATGCTGCGTGGTGAGCAGGTGTCTGAGTCTGCTACGTTCAAGTGCCTTCCCGAGGCAACCTGCAGTTCATGATCGAGTCTCCAGTCTGTTCTCGTCATTACGAGTGGAATTATGCTTTATGATTGTAGATTTACTTTACGACACAAAACCTCCAAGACCCCCCCACACTTCCCATAGCTGTCCTTCAACCAAACCAGACCCTCCCACAGTCGCCTCCCCAATAATTAAAAAAATGTAATAATAAAATAATAAACAAGAAAATGAATTCCATCCAACACTCCTAAGAACCACCACAATGCACCAACAACCAATAAAATGAACTCATGAGAAAAAGAAAAGACAAAAGAAAACAGAAAATAATGCAAAAACAAAACAAAGGGACATCAAAGACAACTAAAATCATAACAGCAAGGTCAACTGTATACGTTTGAGTGCATGTCTGGCACTATTTACATATGTGTGTGTCCGTGTATGTGTGTATTTGATTGAGAGTGTGTGTATATGCATGTGTACAAACACCTGCACGGCATCAGCTCTCAGGCAAACCGGCATTAGCTGGAAAAACACTGCCCTCAGTGTCAGTTCAAACATACTTTTTTATTATGTTTTATTTTGGCTTTATTTATTTAGAAATTGGACCATCATTCTAACTCCACTCCCACTTGTCTACAATTCCACATCCCAACCCCCTCAGCTTCCCACAGCCCATCCCACCTATTCTCTGCTGGCCACCCTCTTGGGATTTCTATGCAACATATATCTTTCAAATATGCCCCTGATGTTTAACATACAATTTCAATTGATCTAATCGAATAGAATTGACAGATTGCGAGTTGAAGATAAATACTTTTACTAAGAGTATTAGTATATTAGTAATTGACTGACCCGGTCTCTCCAGATCTCCTAGTACTATTTCTAGGGTCAATTTTCAATCAATGTTATGCATTTTCAGCCATTCCCTGAACCTGAGACCAGAAGGAGGCTACCTGAGGGCAATACCAAAATAAATGGTCTATTGATTCTGTATCCTCACAACACAATATGCAGTTTCAATGATTTTATGCCCCAAATATTCAACATATTGTTGGTGGCAAGAATTCTATATAATAATTTTAGCTGAAAAGCACAAAGTCTTGAATCTTAATGCGTCGCTTATACACCATGTACCATGGAATCGGGACATCAAAAATATTTTCCTAATTCTTTTGCAATCTGTATGGATAGTTAGCCAAGATACTGGACCTCAAATGAAACTGGCATACTTACTATTTATGCTATTTTTATTCCTCCGGCAGTTTTGATCCTTTATATTGGGAAGACAGATCAGTTCCCTACCTCCATGTAGGTAGAGTTAAAGTGACTATGCATAGATAACAAACAGAGAATAGCAACAGCGTAAAATAGGGGTCTGCAGTTCTCTTTATTAGCTGTTCAGGACTCTTATGGCTTGGGGTAGAAGTTATCAAGAAGCTTTTTGACCTAGACTCTGTGTTCGGTACCACTTGGCCAAGCAGTAGCAGAGGGAACAGTCTATAACTAGGTGGCTGGAGTCTTTGACAATTTTTAGGGCCTTCCTCTGATACCGCCAGGTATACAGGTATATACTGGATGGCAGTGAGGCTTCGCCCAGTGATGTGCTGGGCCGCATACTACCTCTGTAGTGCCCTGCGGTCGGAGGCCGAGCAGTTGCCATACAAGGCAGTGATGCAACCAGGCAGGA
>NW_025753136.1:0-2500 GCF_021184085.1 Oncorhynchus gorbuscha
CTATAGCTTGGTCTAGTTATGCTCCATGCTCGTCCTCCGATTTATTCACAAGCTGTTCTATAGCTTAGCTCTGGGTTATGTCCCATGCTCATTCTCCGATTTATTCACAAGCTGTTCTATAGCTGGTCTAGTTATGCTCCATGCTCGTTCCTCCGGGATGACTCACAAGCTGTTCTATAGCTTGGTCTAGTTATGCTCCATGCTCGCCCTCCGATTTATTCACAAGCTGTTCTATAGCTTGGTCTATGTGATCCATGCCCATGCTCATGCTCGTCCTCCGATTTATTCACAAGCTGTTCTATAGCTTGGTCTAGTTATGCTCCATGCTCCATGCTCCTCCGATTTATTCACAAGCTGTTCTATAGCTTGGTCTAGTATGCTCCATGCTCGCCCTCCGATTTATTCACAAGCTGTTCTATAGCTTGGTCTAGTTATATGCTCATCCTCCGATTTATTCACAAGCTGTTCTATAGCTTGGTCTATGCTCCATGCTCATCCTCCGATTTATTACAAGTTGCTTCGGCCTAGTTAGCTCCATGGTCTCCGAGTTATGCTATATTTCCATGCTCCATATGCTCCTCCGATTTATTCACAAGCTGTTCTATAGCTTGGTCTAGTTATGCTCCATGCTCATCCTCCGATTTATTCACAAGCTGTTCTATAGCTTTGTCTAGTCATGCTCCATGTCATCTCCGATTTATACGTGTTCTATATGCTCCATGCCCTCCGATTTATTCACAAGCTGTTCTATAGCTTGGTCTAGTTATGTCCATGCTGCCCCTCCATGCTGTTCTATCCTCCGATCCATGCTCATCCTCCGATTTATTCGCTGTTAGCTAGTGATAGTGATGCACAAGATAGCCTATTTGAAGTCGGTCGGTGTGGATTGTGAACTGCTCCAGCAAATTCACAAGCTGTTCTATAGCTTGGCCTAGTTATGCTCCATGCTCGTCCTCCGATTTATTCGCTGTTAGCTAGTGATAGTGATGCACAACACAGGCCTATTTCAAACATTGCCATCTACTGGCAGCATTTACCCTCCATATTCAGAAGCCGAACCCTATTAGAAAAACTTGAAAACCTCATTTGATAATTGCCCAATTTATTTTATAAAAAAACTAAACATAATTTCTGATTCTTTTATTTTCGTTTGTTTTGCAGTCAAGTATAAGTTTCAGAATAGTTCTGCTTTTCAATGTTGCCATTTTTCAGTTTACAGTTTTATTTTACGTAAAATGTTCATCTTAGTTTCAGTTTTCGTTGATTATGATAACCTTGCCACATATCATACACACGTTAAAATTAACTTCATTAAAAGAACAATACATTTACCAGGGAAAATGACTTCGTTACCAGAACAATATCGTTTAGTCTCGTTCCTTTTGAATGCTTCCAAAACAATAATAGCATAGCATTTGTCTTCACTAATTTTCACTGTAAAAAGACTGTAGTGAATTAGCTGGCTGGTGGATGCGGTCTTCGATATGACGATTCAGAGTAGAACGTCCCCATTAATAACGATGGATATGTTTCTGTTTCAGTGGCAAAATGTAAAACTATGCAAATTAAATTATGCAAATTGCACAATATTGAATATTTTCAGAATTATCTTTCTCTGCAAACACAGCTAATAAAAGCCAGAGCATAAATAACACCTGCAAGGAAGGTTAAACCGTTGCAGCTGTGCCCTCTGCTTCCCTCATCTCCCTCCCACTCACTCTGCAGCACAACATACTGTATGAGGGGAAGTGTTTAGAAGGACAGGGGGAGGAAGAAAATGCAGATTAGTCACTAGAAAATTGATTTGGGCGGGCAGAAAAGCAGCCTGAAAATGTGAAGCCTCGAAGAGAGAAAGGGAGGTAAGTAGCTAGAGTGAGGAGGAGATGGGAAATACAAAATGATGCTCATTTGACATTCAGAATGTAGTGTGAAGTTTGTTTTGTGTTGACGAGAAATGTAGCCTTTTGAACAAAGAAAGAACCAAAGGATAAAGTAACATACCAAGTAGCAAAATCACAACGTAGCATCTACACACAAACACAACAGGTAATACACAGTTAGTACATTAAGTTGTAACAATTCATTATACTACTAAATTAAATAAACCACTAAATGTGCTGACTAACTACTTCTTCTCCTCCTTCTCCTCCTCCTTCTTCTTCTTCTCCTTCTTCTTCTTCTCCTTCTTCTTCTTCTCCTTCTTCTTCTCCTTATCCTCCTCCTTCTTCTTCTCCTCCTTCTTCTTCTCCTTCTTCTTCTTCTTCTCCTTGTTCTTCTCCTCCTCCTTCTTCTTCTTCTTCTTCTTCTCCTTCTTCTTCTCCTCCTCCTTCTTCTTGTTCTTCTTCTTCTCCTTCTTCTTCTTCTTCTCCTTCTTCTTCTTCCTCTCTTCCTCTTTCTTCTTCTTCTCCTTCTTCTTCTTCTCCTTCTTATTCTTCTTCTTCTTCTCCTCCTTCTCCTTTTTCTTCTTCTACTCCTCCTCTTTTTTCTTCTTCTTTTTCTT
>NW_025753136.1:7500-11248 GCF_021184085.1 Oncorhynchus gorbuscha
GGACAGTAAATATAATATAATATAATCTATAAATATTATCCAGGGACAGTAAATATAATATAATATAATCTATAAATATTATCCAGGGACTGTAAATATAATATAATATAATCTATAAATATTATCCAGGGACTGTAAATATAATATAATATAATCTATAAATATTATCCAGGGACTGTAAATATAATATAATATAATCTATAAATATTATCCAGGGACTGTAAATATAATATAATATAATCTATAAATATTATCCAGGGACAGTAAATATAATATAATATAATCTATAAATATTATCCAGGGACTGTAAATATAATATAATATAATCTATAAATATTATCCAGGGACTGTAAATATAATATAATATAATCTATAAATATTATCCAGGGACTGTAACGGCGTTCGTCTGTTGAAAGAGAGTCGGACCAAAATGTGGCGTGGTGGTTACTCATGTTCTTTAATGAAAATGAACGATACATGAAATAACTAAATATACAAAACAACAAACAAAACGCGAAAACCTATACAGCCTATCTTGTGACAACAAACACAGAGACAGGAACAATCACCCATGAAACACTCACAGAATATGGCTGTATAAATATGGCTCCCAATCAGAGACAACGATAATCACCTGACTCTGATTGAGAACTGCCTCAGGCAGCCATAGACTACGTAGACACCCCACAAACCCCAAGACAAAAAACACACCACAATAACCCATGTCACACCCTGGCCTGACCAAATAAATAAGACCAAGGCATGACAGGGACAGTAAATATAATTTAAACAGGGACAGTAAATATAATATAATATATAAATATTATCCAGGGACAGTAAATATAATATAATACAGAAATATTATCCAGGGACAGTAAATATAATATAATATCATCTATAAATATAAAATCAAATCAAATCAAATGTATTTATATAGCCCTTCGTACATGAGCTGATATATCAAAGTGCTGTACAGAAACCCAGCCTAAAACCCCAAACAGCAAGCAATGCAGGTGTAGATGCACGGTGGCTAGGAAAAACTCCCTAGAAAGGCCAAAACCTAGGAAGAAACCTAGAGAGGAACCAGGCTATGTGGGGTGGCCAGGTGGACTGGGGACAGCAAGGAGTCATCATGTCAGGTAGTCCTGAGGCATGGTCCTAGGGCTCAGGTCCTCCGAGAGAGAGAAAGAAAGAGAGAAGGAGAGAATTAGAGAACGCACACTTAGATTCACACAGGACACCGAATAGGACAGGAGAAGTAAATGTAAGTACTCCAGATATAACAAACTGACCCTAGCCCCCCGACACATAAACTACTGCAGCATAAATACTGGAGGCTGAGACAGGAGGGGTTAGGAGACACTGTGGCCCCATCCGAGGACACCCCCGGACAGGGCCAAACAGGAAGGATATAACCCCACCCACTTTGCCAAAGCACAGCCCCCACACCACAAGACGGATAACTTCAACCACCAACTTACCATCCTGAGACAAGGCTGAGTATAGCCCACAAAGATTATTTTCAGTTTTTATACTATTTACATTCAACTTAATAACTTTCCATGTGGCTCTGTTTTTAGAGGATTGTGGGTAATTATACTTTTTTGGACTTCATGATACTTTACACAATGTTATATGCATGTTTAAAGTAATAAAACCATATGTTTCCGTATGAAACAGTTTGTTGTGCTATGAGGTGTAATTAATCATGATGAATAGATATCAATAGAGAGGGGACATCCATTCCCACCATCAATAAATAGGGTACAACCCATTCCCTCCATCAATAAAGAGGGACAACTCATTCCCTCCATCAATAAGAGGGGACAACTCATTCCCTCCATCAATAAAAGGGACAACTCATTCCCACCATCAATAAAAAGGACAACTCATTCCCTCCATCAATAAAGAGGAGACAACCCATTCCCTCCATCAATAAATAGGGGACAACCCATTCCCTCCATCAATAAAAGGAGACAACCCATTCCCCTCCATCAATAAATAGAGGACAACCCATTCCCCTCCATCAATAAATAGGGACAACCCATTCCCTCCATCAATAAGCAGAGGACAACTCATTCCCTCCATCAATAAAGAGGGGACAACTCATTCCCTCCATCAATAAAGAGGAGACAACCCATTCCCTCCATCAATAAAGAGGGGACAACTCATTCCCTCCATCAATAAATAGGGGACAACCCATTCCCTCCATCAATAAATAGGGGACAACCCATTCCCTCCATCAATAAATAGGGGACAACTCATTCCCTCCATCAATAAATAAGGGACAACTCATTCCCTCCATCAAAAAAGAGGAGACAACCCATTGCCCATGTTGTTGTTTGTTGTTGGCTTGCCCATGTTGTTGTTTGTTGTTGGCTTACCCATGTTGTTGTTTGTTGTTGGCTTACCCATGTTGTTGTTTGTTGTTGGCTTGCCCATGTTGTTGTTTGTTGTTGGCTTGCCCATGTTGTTGTTTGTTGTTGGCTTGCCCATGTTATTTGTTTGTTGTTGGCTTACCCATGTTTGTTGTTTGCTGTTGGCTTACCCATGTTGTTGTTTATTTGTTGGCTTGCCCATGTTGTTTGTTGTTGGCTTGCCCATGTTCTTGTTTATTGTTGGCTTGCCCATGTTGTTTGTTGGCTTGCCCATGTTGTTGTTGTTGTTAGCTTTACCCATGTTGTTGTTTGTTGTTGGCTTGCCCATGTTGTTGTTTGTTGTTGGCTTGCCCATGTTGTTGTTTGTTGTTGGCTTGCCCATGTTGTTGTTTGTTGTTGGCTTGCCCATGTTGTTGTTTGTTGTTGGCTTGCCCATGTTGTTGTTTGTTGTTGGCTTGCCCATGTTGTTGTTTGTTGTTGGCTTGCCCATGTAATTGTTTGTTGTTGGCTTGCCCATGTAATTGTTTGTTGTTGGCTTACCCATGTTGTTGTTTGTTGTTGGCTTGCCCATGTTGTTGTTTGTTGTTGGCTTGCCCATGTTGTTGTTTGTTGTTGGCTTGCCCATGTAATTGTTTGTTGTTGGCATGCCCATGTTGTTGTTTGTTGTTGGCTTGCCCATGTTGTTGTTTGTTGTTGGCTTGCCCATGTTGTTGTTTGTTGTTGGCTTGCCCATGTAATTGTTTGTTGTTGGCTTGCCCATGTAATTGTTTGCTGTTGGCTTACCCATGTTGTCCACACTGCTGGAAATGGAAGCCGTTCTTTTAGCTTGGGGAACTGCTGCTGTTTTGTCAGAGAATAGTTGCTCATTGTGCATTCGGTGGCCTTCTGTATACTCCATGCCAGACTGAGAGGGGGGTGGTTGATATGTCGGTTTAAACCAACTCTGAGTCCAGCGTAGTTGCTAATCCCATATTCTTCGGCGTTCATGTTTCTCACTGAACCATACAAGTCCCGTTGAATGACGTTCAGCTCCGTTTTGTTGCATTCCCAAACTCACAATGAAAAGGCCCAATGATAACAAGATGAAAAGGTTCAAACTCATAGTCATGATATATGGTCTCACATACACACGGCTAAATGATGTATTAGCCAATCAGTATCCCGGATCCAAACCACCCGGTTTATAAATAAGAATACCTCATGTTGAAAATAGTAAAAAAGCTGACTTATCGTACTTTTAAAGTAAAGCTAGCACAACATGTTTTACACCATGTTGCCCTTGGTCCAGAGGACCATGCCGGTGTGCTGATAAGGCCAAGGTTGAAATGGTCTGTCATCCTCTGTCTCTACATATACATTGGCACAGGGTT
>NW_025753137.1:0-11247 GCF_021184085.1 Oncorhynchus gorbuscha
TCCTCTACATCCACATATGTTTACTTCTCCTTCCTTCCTCCTCTTCCTCTACATCCACATATGTTTACTTCTCCTTCCTCCCTTCCTCTACATCCACATACATCCACATCCACATATGTTTTCTCCTTCCTCCTCTTCTCTCTACATCCACATATGTTTACTTTCTCCTTCTCCTTCCTCCTCTTCCTCTTCCTCTACATCCACATATGTTTACTTCTCCTTCCTCCTCTTCCTCTACATCCACATATGTTTACTTTCTCCTTCCTCCTCTTCCTTCTACATCCACATATGTTTACTTCTCCTTCCTCCTCTTCCTCTACATCCACATATGTTTACTTCTCCTTCCTCCTCTTCCTCTACATCCACATATGTTTACTTCTCCTTCCTCCTCTTCCTCTACATCCACATATGTTTACTTCTCCTTCCTCCTCTTCCTCTACATCCACATATGTTTACTTCTCCTTCTCCTTCTCTACTTCCTCCTCTTCCTCCTCTACATCCACATATGTTTACTTCTCCTTCCTCCTCTTCCTCTACATCCACATATGTTTACTTCTCCTTCTCCTTCTCCTTCCTCCTCTTCCTCTACATCCACATATGTTTACTTCTCCTTCCTCCTCTTCCTCTACATCCACATATGTTTACTTCTCCTTCTCCTTCCTCCTCTTCCTCTTCCTCTACATCCACATATGTTTACTTCTCCTTCCTCCTCTTCCTCTACATCCACATATGTTTACTTCTCCTTCTCCTTCCTCCTCTTCCTCTACATCCACATATGTTTACTTCTCCTTCTCCTTCCTCCTCTTCCTCTTCCTCTACATCCACATATGTTTACTTCTCCTTCTCCTTCCTCCTCTTCCTCTTCCTCTACAGTCACATATGTTTACTTCTCCTTCCTCCTCTTCCTCTACATCCACATATGTTTACTTCTTCTTCTCCTTCCTCCTCTTCCTCTACATCCACATATGTTTACTTCTCCTTCTCCTTCATCCTCTTCATCTCCCTCATCTTGTCCTCTTCTTACCATGTTCTCTCTCCTCCTCTTCCTCCTCTTCTTCTTCCCATGTCCTCTTGTTCTTTTTCTCTCCCTGTATCTGTTCCTCCTCCTCCACTTCATTGATCCCAGTGACTCAGTAATGTTTAAACTCTATCCCAAACCTTAACCATTCATAATGAGGCCCTAACCTTAATGTTTAAACTCTATCCCAAACCTTAACCATTCATAATGAGGCCCTAAACTTAATGTTTAAACTCTATCCCAAACCTTAACCATTCATAATGAGGCCCTAATCTTAATGTTTAAACTCTATCCCAAACCTTAACCATTCATAATGAGGCCCTAACCTTAATGTTTAAACTCTATCCCAAACCTTAACCATTCATAATGAGGCCCTAACCTTAATGTTTAAACTCTATCCCAAACCTTAACCATTCATAATGAGGCCCTAACCTTAATGTTTAAACTCTATCCCAAACCTTAACCATTCATAATGAGGCCCTAACCTTAATGTTTAAACTCTATCCCAAACCTTAACCATTCATAATGAGGCCCTAACCTTAATGTTTAAACTCTATCCCAAACCTTAACCATTCATAATGAGGCCCTAACCTTAATGTTTAAACTCTATCCCAAACCTTAACCATTCATAATGAGGCCCTAACCTTAATGTTTAAACTCTATCCCAAACCTTAACCATTCATAATGAGGCCCTAACCTTAATGTTTAAACTCTATCCCAAACCTTAACCATTCATAATGAGGCCCTAACCTTAATGTTTAAACTCTATCCCAAACCTTAACCATTCATAATGAGGCCCTAATCTTAATGTTATAACTCTATCCCAAACCTTAATCATTCATAATGAGGCCCAACACATTGTGTTTAACACATCCGTGACCAACTACAGTGGGGCAAAAAAGTATTTAGTCAGCCACCAATTGTGCAAGTTCTCCCACTTAAAAAGATGAGAGGCCTGTAATTTTCATCATAGGTACACTTCAACTATGACAGACAAAACGAGGGAAAAAAAACAGAAAATCACATTTTTAATTTATTTATTTGCACATTATGGTGGAAAATAAGTATTTGGTCAATAACAAAAGTTTACACAGCAACTCGTATCCTCAGTGGAATAGTGACTCTCTAAGACCTAATTGAAACACAAACCAGAAAATGGAATCAGAGCTGTGTGTGTCATTCTTATCTAAAGTCCTGTTAACTCTCTCACAAAAACACACGCTTGCACGCACACACACACACCCCTCTAGCTCAATGTTAACTCACACAAAAACACACATGTAAAAACGCTTGCACACACACACACACACACACACCTCTCTTGCTCAATCTACCCATCTCTGGTCACTGTCAGTAGCTAGTTAATGAGAAGGGGACTAAAATCAATATACGCACCTTGGGAGGAATTCCTGATTACCTAGCCCTCGTGTCTGTCTATGTGTCTGTCTATGTGTCTGTCTATGTGTCTGTCTATGTGTCTGTCTATGTGTCTGTCTATGTGTCTGTCTATGTGTCTGTCTATGTGTCTGTCTGTCTGTGTGTCTGTCTGTCTATGTGTCTGTCTGTCTGTGTGTCTGTCTGTCTATGTGTCTGTCTGTCTGTCTGTCTGTCTGTGTCATGCAGGTGAAAGAGGACCCAAACGCGACTTAACAGAAACAGAGTTTATTAATGTTCAAAACGGAATAACAGAAATCCTCTAGATTTGTAGAGGGGAAAACAACTGGAGAAGCGGCCACAGACTGCAGGTCGCTTCGGGTAGGCGCAGGCCGTAGTCGACTGAGACACCTGCTCACACGCAGCGTCTGATGAAGGCACAAAACACGACAGGACAGGGTGATACACAATCACGGCAAAAACACGACAGGACAGGGCGAAACGCAATCACAGCATGGTGAATACAATACAAGGAACCGACGGGACAGGAACGGAACACAAAGGAATAAATAGGGACTCTAATCAGGGGAAAGGATCGGGAACAGGTGTGGGAAGACTAAATGATGATTAGGGGAATAGGAACAGCTGGGAGCAGGAACGGAACGATAGAGAGAAGAGAGAGCGAGAGAGTGAGAGAGGGAGGGGGAGAGAGAGGGCTAGAAGGAGGGAAAGAACCTAATAAGACCAGCAGAGGGAAACGAATAGAATGGGGAGCACAGGGACAAGACAAGATAATAAATGACAAACATGACAGTACCCCCACTCACCGAGCGCCTCCTGGCGCTCTCGAGGAGGAACACTGGCGGCAACGGAGGAAATCATAGATCAAACGGTCCAGCACGTCCCGAGAAAGAACCCAACTCCTCTCCTCAGGACCGTAACGAAAAACGATAAAAAGGGAAACTAGGTACTACTCTAAAAAAAAAATGAGAACTAGGGACAGACTGAGACACAGCAAGGGCAGGGACAAGAACAGGAGAGATGCGATGGCAGGAACAGACTGAGACCCAGCAAGACCAGGAGCAGAAGCAGAAAAAAAAATTACCAGACTTCTTCTGCGCGCAGTCTGAACACGCAGCCACGAAACGGCGCGTGTCACGCTCCTGAGTCGGCCACCAAAAGCGCTGGCGAATAGACGCAAGAGTGCCTCGAACACCGGGATGACCAGCTAACTTGGCAGAGTGAGCCCACTGAAGAACAGCCAGACGAGTGGAAACAGGAACGAAAAGGAGGTTACTAGGACAAGCGCGCGGCGACGCAGTGTGCGTGAGTGCTTGCTTAACCTGTCTTTCAATTCCCAGACTGTCAACCCGACAACACGCCCATAAGGAAGAATCCCCTCGAGATCAGTAGAAGCCACAGAAGAACTAAACAGACGGGATAAGGCATCAGGCTTGGTGTTCTTGCTACCCGGACGGTAAGAAATCACAAACTCGAAACGAGCGAAAAACAACGCCCAACGAGCTTGACGGGCATTAAGTCGTTTGGCAGAACGGATGTACTCAAGGTTCTTATGGTCTGTCCAAACGACAAAAGGAACGGTCGCCCCCTCCAACCACTGTCGCCATTCGCCTAGGGCTAAGCGGATGGCGAGCAGTTCACGGTTACCCACATCATAGTTGCGCTCAGATGGCGACAGGCGATGAGAAAAATAAGCGCAAGGATGAACCTTATCGTCAGACTGGAAGCGCTGGGATAGAATGGCTCCCACGCCTACCTCTGAAGCGTCAACCTCGACAATAAATTGTCTAGTGACGTCAGGAGTAACGAGGATAGGAGCGGACGTAAAACGTTCTTTTAGAAGATCAAAAGCTCCCTGGGCGGAACCGGACCACTTAAAACACGTCTTGACAGAAGTAAGAGCTGTGAGAGGGGCAGCAACTTGACCGAAATTACGAATGAAACGCCGATAGAAATTAGCGAAAAAAAGCGCTGCAACTCGACACGTGACCTTGGAACGGGCCAATCACTGACAGCTTGGACCTTAGCGGAATCCATCTGAATGCCTTCAGCGGAAATAACGGAACCGAGAAAAGTAACGGAGGAGACATGAAAAGAGCACTTCTCAGCCTTTACGTAGAGACAATTCTCTAAAAGGCGCTGTAGAACACGTCGAACGTGCTGAACATGAATCTCGAGTGACGGAGAAAAAATCAGGATATCGTCAAGATAGACAAAAACAAAAATGTTCAGCATGTCTCTCAGAACATCATTAACTAATGCCTGAAAAACAGCTGGCGCATTGGCGAGACCGAACGGCAGAACCCGGTACTCAAAATGCCCTAACGGAGTGTTAAACGCCGTTTTCCACTCGTCCCCCTCTCTGATGCGCACGAGATGGTAAGCGTTACGAAGGTCCAACTTAGTAAAGCACCTGGCTCCCTGCAGAATCTCGAAGGCTGATGACATAAGGGGGAAGCGGATAACGATTCTTAACCGTTATGTCATTCAGCCCTCGATATCCACGCAGGGGCGCAGAGTACCGTCCTTCTTCTTAACAAAAAGAACCCCGCCCCGGCCGGAGAAGAAGAAGGCACTATGGTACCGGCGTCAAGAGACACAGACAAATAATCCTCGAGAGCCTTACGTTCGGGAGCCGACAGAGAGTATAGTCTACCTCGAGGAGGCGTGGTCCCTGGAAGGAGATCAATACTACAATCATACGACCGGTGAGGAGGAAGGGAGTTGGCTCGGGACCGACTGAAGACCGTGCGCAGATCATGATATTCCTCCGGCACTCCTGTCAAATCGCCAGGTTCCTCCTGAGAAGTAGGGAGAGAAGAAACGGGAGGATGGCAGACATTAAACACTTCACATGACAAGAAACGTTCCAGGATAGGATAGAATTACTAGACCAATTAATAGAAGGATTATGACATACTAGCCAGGGATGACCCAAAACAACAGGTGTAAACGGTGAACGGAAAATCAAAAAAAGAAATAGTCTCACTGTGGTTACCAGATACTGTGAGAGTTAAAGGTAGTGTCTCAAATTTGATACTGGGAAGATGACTACCATCTAAGGCAAACATGGGCGTAGGCTTGTCTAACGGTCTGAAAGGAATGTTATGTTTCCGAACCCATGCTTCGTCCATGAAACAACCCTCAGCCCCAGAGTCAATCAAGGCACTGCATGTAGCACCCGAACCGGTCCAGCGTAGATGGACCGACATAGTAGTACAAGATCTAGATGAAGAGGACTGAGTAGTAGCGCTCACCAGTAGCCCTCCGCTTACTGATGGGCTCTGGCCTCTTACTGGACATGAATTAACAAAATGTCCAGCAACTCCGCAATAGAGGCACAGGCGGTTGGTGATCCTCCGTTCCCTCTCCTTATTCGAGATGCGAATCCCTCCCAGCTGCATGGGCTCAGTCTCAAAGCCAGAGGAGGGAGATGGTTGCGATGCGGAGCAGGGAAACACCGTTGATGCGAGCTCTCTTCCACGAGCCCGGTGACGAAGATCTACCCGTCGTTCTATGCGGATGGCGAGAGCAATCAAAGAGTCCACATCTGAAGGAACCTCCCGGGAGAGAATCTCATCCTTAACCACTGCGTGGAGTCCCTCCAGAAAACGAGCGAGCAGCGCCGGCTCGTTCCACTCACTAGAGGCAGCAAGAGTGCGAAACTCAATGGAATAATCCGTTATGGACCGTTCACCTTGGCATAAGGAAGCCAGGGCCCTAGAAGCCTCCCCACCAAAAACTGAACGGTCAAAACCCGAATCATCTCCTCTTTAAAGTTCTGGAATTTGTTAGAGCAATCAGCCCTTGCCTCCCAGATAGCTGTGCCCCATTCTCGAGCCCGGCCAGTAAGGAGTGAAATGACGTAAGCAACCCGAGCTCTCTCTCTAGAGTATGTGTTGGGTTGGAGAGAGAACACAATCTCACACTGCGTGAGAAAGGAGCGGCACTCAGTGGGCTGCCCGGAGTAGCAAGGTGGGTTATTAACCCTAGGTTCTGGAGGCTCGGCAGGCCAGGAAGTAACAGGTGGCACGAGACGTAGACTCTGGAACTGTCCAGAGAGGTCGGAAACCTGAGCGGCCAGGTTCTCCACGGCATGGCGAGCAGCAGACAATTCCTGCTCGTGTCTGCCGAGCATGGCTCCTTGGATCTTGACGGCAGTGTAACGAGCGTCTGAAGTCGCTGGGTCCATTCCTTGGTCGGTTCCTTCTGTCATGCAGGTGAAAGAGGACCCAAACGCGACTTAACAGAAACAGAGTTTATTAATGTTCAAAACGGAATAACAGAAATCCTCTAGATTTGTAGAGGGGAAAACAACTGGAGAAGCGGCCACAGACTGCAGGTCGCTTCGGGTAGGCGCAGGCCGTAGTCGACTGAGACACCTGCTCACACGCAGCGTCTGATGAAGGCACAAAACACGACAGGACAGGGTGATACACAATCACGGCAAAAACACGACAGGACAGGGCGAAACGCAATCACAGCATGGTGAATACAATACAAGGAACCGACGGGACAGGAACGGAACACAAAGGAATAAATAGGGACTCTAATCAGGGGAAAGGATCGGGAACAGGTGTGGGAAGACTAAATGATGATTAGGGGAATAGGAACAGCTGGGAGCAGGAACGGAACGATAGAGAGAAGAGAGAGCGAGAGAGTGAGAGAGGGAGGGGGAGAGAGAGGGCTAGAAGGAGGGAAAGAACCTAATAAGACCAGCAGAGGGAAACGAATAGCATGGGAAGCACAGGGACAAGACAAGATAATAAATGACAAACATGACAGTCTGTCTGTCTGTCTGTCTGTCTGTCTGTCTGTCTGTCTGTCTGTCTGTCTGTCTGTCTGTCTGTCTGTCTGTCTGTCTGTCTGTCTGTCTGTCTGTCTGTCTGTCTGTCTGTCTGTCTGTCTGTCTGTGTGTGTGTGTCCTTTATCTTCCTCAGTGGGGAAAGAGAGAAATGAATTAGTACATTTAAAGACGAACGTCGTCCTGAATAATTTCTGCTGACAAATCTCTCTCTCTGCTCTCCCTCCACAGCAACAGTAATATCATAGAGAGTCACTGATGTCACCCAGCCCATCAGGGCTCAAAGGCCCCCAATTACCAAACATAAAGCAAATTCCACATATCCTCTCTCTCTTTCCCTCTGTTCTGACTCTCTACCCTCCCCTCTCTCTCTACCCTCCCTCCCTCCCGCTCTCTCCTCCCTCTGTTCTGACTCATCTCTCTCTCTCTCTCTACCCTCCATCTCTCTCTCTCTCTCTTTCCCTCTGTTCTGACTCTCTCCCCTCCATCTCTCTCTTTCCCTCTGTTCTGACTTTCTACCCTCCCTCTCTCTCTCTTCCCTCTGTTCTGACTTTCTACCCTCCCTCTCTCTCTCTTCCCTCTGTTCTGACTTTCTACCCTCCCTCTCTCTCTCTTCCCTCTGTTCTGACTTTCTACCCTCCCCTCTCTCTCTCTTCCCTCTGTTCTGACTTTCTACCCTCCCTCTCTCTCTCTTCCCTCTGTTCTGACTTTCTACCCTCCCTCTCTCTCTCTCTCTTCCCTCTGTTCTGACTCTCTACCCTCCCTCTCTCTCTCTTTCCCTCTGTTCTGACTCTCTCCCCTCCCTCTCTCTCTTTCCCTCTGTTCTGACTTTCTACCCTCCATCTCTCTCTTCCCTCTGTTCTGACTCTCTACCCTCCCTCTCTCTCTCTTTCCCTCTGTTCTGACTCTCTCCCCTCCCTCTCTCTCTCTCTCTTCCCTCTGTTCTGACTCTCTCCCCTCCCGCTCTCTCTCTTTCCCTCTGTTCTGACTCTCTCCCCTCCCTCTCTCTCTCTTTCCCTCTGTTCTGACTCTCTCCCCTCCCTCTCTCTCTTTCCCTCTGTTCTGACTCTCTACCCTCCCTCTCCCTCTGTGATATCTACGTTTTTTTAAAATAAATGTTCACACATAAAGTGAACCGTTTTTGCTTTGTAATTCTGGGTTATTGTGTGTAGATTGATGAGGGGAAAAACACATTTAATTCATTTTAGAATAAGGCTGTAACGTGACAAAATGTGTAAAAAGTCAAGGGGTCTGAATACTTTCTGAATGTTACTGTATATCAGTATATTAGACTCTCTCTCTCTCTCTCTCTCTCTGCAGTGATGTTGTTTTCATCACTTCTGGTTGAACACTGCCATCAAGTGGTGATTGTCCAAACTGCACCACTGTTAAGATAAGAGAAAGTGAGAGATAATAATAATAAATAATAATAATAGAGAGAAAAAAGTGTGGGAGAGAGAGAGAGCAGAGAGCAGACAGTGTGGGAGAGAGAGCAGAGAGAGCAGAGTGTGTGGGAGAGAGAGAGCAGAGCATGTAGGAGGGAGAGCAGAGAGAGCAGAGTGTGTGGGAGAGAGAGAGCAGAGCATGTAGGAGAGAGAGCAGAGAGAGCAGAGTGTGTGGGAGAGAGAGAGAGAGAGCAGAGTGTGTGGGAGAGGAGAGAGAGCATGTGGGAGAGAGAGCAGAGAGAGCAGAATGTGGGAGAGAGAGCAGAGAGAGAGCAAATGTGGGGAGAGAGAGAGCAGAGCAGAATGTGGGAGAGAGAGCAGAGAGAGAGCAGAATGTGGGAGAGAGAGCAGAGAGCAGAATGTGGGGAGCAGAGAGAGCAGAATGTGGGAGAGAGAGCAGAGAGAGCAGAGTGTGTGGGAGAGAGAGCAGAATGTGGGAGAGAGAGAGAGCAGAATGTGGGAGAGAGAGAGAGCAGAATGTGGGAGAGAGAGCAGAGAGAGCAGAGTGTGTGAGAGAGAGAGCAGAGAACAGAGAGAGCAGATAGCAGGCTGAGAGAGCTGATAGAGCAGAGCGAGGAGAAGAGAGCAGAGAGTGAGAGAGAAGAGGGCAGAGAGAGCAGAGAACAGAGAGAGCAGAGAACAGAGCAGAAAGAGAGAGAACTCTGTTGCTATAGTAACTCTGCATCACAACACTCTGTTGTACTAATTGTACAATTTGTTTAATTCTATTCCACATATTTAATTGTTTTGTATTTCATTTCATATTTGTTTCATGTTTCAACCAGTCGCAGGTTAACATCAACCTGACAGAGGAAACGTAAAATCAATAAACAAACTGTTTTCACAATTAACAGGCCTTTTCTTGTTTCAAGTATGTTTTATTATGAAAAGTACAATATATCCTTGTATACTTGTACAACTATGGAGCGTAAGTCCATATATAATTATACAATTGTATATAATTTGTTTTTCAACATAAAAGACAACACATGATTACATTGGTATTTTAACAGTGTTGTTGTAAGAGTTCCTCACAACTATAGAAAGACGCGCATGTGTGTGTGTGTGTCCAGAATGTGTGTGTGTGTCCAGAGTGTGTGTGTGTGTGTGTGTGTCCAGAGTGTGTGTGTGTCCAGTGTGTGTGTGTGTCTAGAGTGTGTGTGTGTGTCCAGAGTGTGTGTGTGTGTGTCCAGAGTGTGTGTGTGTGTGTCCAGAGTGTGTGTGTGTGTCCAGAGTGTGTGTGTGTGTCCAGAGTGTGTGTGTGTGTGTCCAGAGTGTGTGTGTGTGTCCAGAGTGTGTGTGTGTGTCCAGAGTGTGTGTGTGTGTGTCCAGAGTGTGTGTGTGTGTGTCCAGTGTGTCGAGTGTGTGTGTGTGTGTCCAGAATGTGTGTGTGTCCAGTGTGTGTGTGTGTCCAGTGTGTGTGTGTGTCCAGTGTGTGTGTGTGTGTCCAGAGTGTGTGTGTGTCCAGTGTTTGTGTGTCCAGAGTGTATTTGTCCAGTGTGTGTGAGTGTGTGTGTCCAGTGTGTGTGTGTGTGTGTCCAGAGTGTGTGTGTGTCCAGTGTGTGTGTGTGTCCTGTGTGTGTGTTTGTGTGTGTGTGTGTGTATTTGTCCAGTGTGTGTGAGTGTGTGTGTTTGTCCAGTGTGTGTGTGTCCAGTGTGTGTGTGTGTCCAGAGTGTGTGTGTGTCCAGAGTGTGTGTGTGTCCAGTGTGTGTGTGTGTGTGTGTCCAGTGTGTGTGTGTGTGTGTCCAGAGTGTGTGTGTGTCCTGTGCTTGTGTGTCCTGTGTGTGTGTGTGTGTGTGTGTGTGTGTGTGTGTATTTGTCCAGTGTGTGTGTGTGTGTCCAGAGTATGTGTGTGTCCAGTGTGTGTGTGTGTGTGTGTGTGTCCTGTGTGTGTGTGTGTCCTGTCTGTGTGTGTGTGTCCTATCTGTGTGTGTGTCTCCAGAGTGTGTGTGTGTGTCCAGAGTGTGTGTGTGTGTCCAGAGTGTATGTGTGTCCAGTGTGTGTGTGTCCTGTCTGTGTGTGTGTGTCCTATGTGTGTGTCCTGTCTGTGTGTGAGTGTCCAGTGTGTGTGTGTGTGTCCAGTGTGTGTGTGTCCAGTGTGTGTGTGTGTGTGTCCAGAATGTGTGTGAGAGTGTGTGTGAATCCACTGTGAGAGTCCAGTGTGTGTGTGTGTGTGTGTGTGTGTGTGAGTCCAGTGTGTGTGTGTGTGTCCAGTGTGTGTGAGTCTCCAGTGTGAGTCCAGAGTGTGTGTGTGTGTCCAGCGTGTGTGTGTGTGTGTGTGTGTCCAGCATGTGTATTCGTGTGTGTATTCGTGTGTGTCCAGTGTGCATTTGTGTGTGTGTCCAGTGTGTGTGTGTCCAGTGTGTGTGTGTGTGTCCAGTGTGTGTGTGTCCAGTGTGTGTGTGTGTTCAGTGTTTGAGTGTGTGTGTCCAGTGTGTGTGTGTGTGTGTGTGTGTGTGTGTGTGTGTGTGTGTGTGTGTGTGTGTGTGTGTGTGTGTGTGTGTGTGTGTGTGTGTTCAGTGTGTGTGTGTGTGTGTCCAGTGTGTGTGTGTCCAGTGTGTGTGTGTGTTCAGTGTTTGAGTGT
>NW_025753138.1:0-11246 GCF_021184085.1 Oncorhynchus gorbuscha
TGGGCTGTGAGGTCCTCTGTTAGCTGGGCTGTGTGGTCCTCTGTTAGCTGGGCTGTGTGGTCCTCTGTTAGCTGGTCTGTGTGGTCCTCTGTTAGCTGGGCTGTGTGGTCCTCTGTTGTCTGGGCTGTGTGGTCCTCTGTTAGCTGGGCTGTGTGGTCCTCTGTTAGCTGGGCTGTGTGGTCCTGTGTTGTCTGGTCTGTGTGGTCCTCTGTTGTCTGGGCTGTTTGGTCCTCTGTTGTCTGGGCTGTGTGGTCCTCTGTTGTCTGGGCTGTGTGGTGCTCTGTTAGCTGGGCTGTGTGGTTCTCTGTTAGCTGGGCCGTGGTCCTCTGTTAGCTGGGCTGTGTGGTCCTCTATTAGCTGGGCTGTGTCTCCCTCTGTTAGCTGGGCTGTGTGGTCCTCTGTTAGCTGGGCTGTGTGGTCCTCTGTTAGCTGGGCTAGGTGGTCCTCTGTTAGCTGGGCTGTGTGGTCCTCTGTTAGTTGGGCTGTGTGGTCCTCTGTTAGCTGGGCTGTGTGGTCCTCTGTTAGCTGGGCTGTGTGGTCCTCTGGTAGCCTGGCTGGGTGGTCCTCTGTTATCTGGGCTGTGTGGTCCTCTGTTAGCTGGGCTGTGTGGTCCTGTGTTGTCTGGGCTGTGTGGTCCTCTGTTGTCTGGGCTGTGTGGTCCTGTGTTGTCTGGGCTGTGTGGTCCTCTGTTGTCTGGGCTGTGTGGTCCTCTGTTGTCTGGGCTGTGTGGTCCTCTGTTGTCTGGGCTGTGTGGTCCTCTGTTAGCTGGGCTGTGTGGTCCTCTGTTAGCTGGGCTGTGTGGTCCTCTGTTAGCTGGGCTGTGTGGTCCTCTGTTGGCTGGGCTGTGTGGTCCTGTGTTGTCTGGGCTGTGTGGTCCTCTGTTGTCTGGGCTGTGTGGTCCTGTGTTGTCTGGGCTGTGTGGTCCTCTGTTATCTGGGCTGTGTGGTCCTCTGTTGTCTGGGCTGTGTGGTCCTCTGTTGTCTGGGCTGTGTGGTCCTCTGTTGTCTGGGCTGTGTGGTCCTCTGTTAGCTGGGCTGTGTGGTCCTCTGTTAGCTGGGCTGTGTGGTCCTCTGTTAGCTGGGCTGTGTGGTCCTCTGTTAGCTGGGCTGTGTGGTCCTCTGTTAGCTGGGCTGTGTGGTCCTCTGTTAGCTGGGCTGTGTGGTCCTCTGTTGTCTGGGCTGTGTGGTCCTCTGTTGTCTGGGCTGTGTGGTCCTCTGTTGTCTGGGCTGTGTGGTCCTCTGTTAGCTGGGCTAGGTGGTCCTCTGTTAGCTGGGCTGTGTGGTCCTCTGTTAGTTGGGCTGTGTGGTCCTCTGTTAGCTGGGCTGTGTGGTCCTCTGGTAGCCTGGCTGGGTGGTCCTCTGTTATCTGGGCTGTGTGGTCCTCTGTTAGCTGGGCTGTGTGGTCCTGTGTTGTCTGGGCTGTGTGGTCCTCTGTTGTCTGGGCTGTGTGGTCCTGTGTTGTCTGGGCTGTGTGGTCCTCTGTTGTCTGGGCTGTGTGGTCCTCTGTTGTCTGGGCTGTGTGGTCCTCTGTTATCTGGGCTGTGTGGTCCTCTGTTAGCTGGGCTGTGTGGTCCTGTGTTGTCTGGGCTGTGTGGTCCTCTGTTGTCTGGGCTGTGTGGTCCTGTGTTGTCTGGGCTGTGTGGTCCTTTGTTGTCTGGGCTGTGTGGTCCTCTGTTGTCTGGGCTGTGTGGTCCTCTGTTGTCTGGGCTGTGTGGTCCTCTGTTGTCTGGGCTGTGTGGTCCTCAGTTGTCTGGGCTGTGTGGTCCTCTGTTGTCTGGGCTGTGTGGTCCTCTGTTAGCTGGGCTGTGTGGTCCTCTGTTAGCTGGGCTGTGTGGTCCTCTGTTAGCTGGGCTGTGTGGTCCTCTGGTAGCTGGGCTGTGTGGTCCTCTGTTAGCTGGGCTGTGTGGTCCTCTGTTAGCTGGGCTGTGTGGTCCTCTGTTAGCTGGGCTGTGTGGTCCTCTGTTAGCTGGGCTGTGTGGTCCTGTGTTGTCTGGGCTGTGTGGTCCTCTGTTGTCTGGGCTGTGTGGTCCTGTGTTGTCTGGGCTGTGTGGTCCTCTGTTATCTGGGCTGTGTGGTCCTCTGTTAGCTGGGCTGTGTGGTCCTGTGTTGTCTGGGCTGTGTGGTCCTCTGTTGTCTGGGCTGTGTGGTCCTCTGTTGTCTGGGCTGTGTGGTCCTCTGTTGTCTGGGCTGTGTGGTCCTCTGTTAGCTGGGCTGTGTGGTCCTCTGTTAGCTGGGCTGTGTGGTCCTCTGTTAGCTGGGCTGTGTGGTCCTCTGTTAGCTGGGCTGTGTGGTCCTCTGTTAGCTGGGCTGTGTGGTCCTCTGTTAGCTGGGCTGTGTGGTCCTCTGTTGTCTGGGCTGTGCGGTCCTCTGTTGTCTGGGCTGTGTGGTCCTCTGTTGTCTGGGCTGTGTGGTCCTCTGTTAGCTGGGCTGTGTGGTCCTCTGTTAGCTGGGCTAGGTGGTCCTCTGTTAGCTGGGCTGTGTGGTCCTCTGTTAGTTGGGCTGTGTGGTCCTCTGTTAGCTGGGCTGTGTGGTCCTCTGGTAGCCTGGCTGGGTGGTCCTCTGTTATCTGGGCTGTGTGGTCCTCTGTTAGCTGGGCTGTGTGGTCCTGTGTTGTCTGGGCTGTGTGGTCCTCTGTTGTCTGGGCTGTGTGGTCCTGTGTTGTCTGGGCTGTGTGGTCCTCTGTTGTCTGGGCTGTGTGGTCCTCTGTTGTCTGGGCTGTGTGGTCCTCTGTTATCTGGGCTGTGTGGTCCTCTGTTAGCTGGGCTGTGTGGTCCTGTGTTGTCTGGGCTGTGTGGTCCTCTGTTGTCTGGGCTGTGTGGTCCTGTGTTGTCTGGGCTGTGTGGTCCTCTGTTGTCTGGGCTGTGTGGTCCTCTGTTGTCTGGGCTGTGTGGTCCTCTGTTAGCTGGGCTGTGTGGTCCTGTGTTGTCTGGGCTGTGTGGTCCTCTGTTGTCTGGGCTGTGTGGTCCTCTGTTGTCTGGGCTGTGTGGTCCTCTGTTGTCTGGGCTGTGTGGTCCTCTGTTAGCTGGGCTGTGTGGTCCTCTGTTAGCTGGGCTGTGTGGTCCTCTGTTAGCTGGGCTGTGTGGTCCTCTGTTAGCTGGGCTGTGTGGTCCTCTGGTAGCTGGGCTGTGTGGTCCTCTGTTAGCTGGGCTGTGTGGTCCTCTGTTAGCTGGGCTGTGTGGTCCTGTGTTGTCTGGGCTGTGTGGTCCTCTGTTGTCTGGGCTGTGTGGTCCTGTGTTGTCTGGGCTGTGTGGTCCTCTGTTATCTGGGCTGTGTGGTCCTCTGTTAGCTGGGCTGTGTGGTCCTGTGTTGTCTGGGCTGTGTGGTCCTCTGTTGTCTGGGCTGTGTGGTCCTGTGTTGTCTGGGCTGTGTGGTCCTCTGTTGTCTGGGCTGTGTGGTCCTCTGTTAGCTAGGAAGCGTATTGTTCTGTACTCCGTGCAGTGCTGTTTTTCATATTTAAAGGATACTATTCTGTGATGACTTCTGCACAGGGGGAAGCCAGGGGGTGGGGCTGTGATGCTCTGCTGCCTTCACACCTCTCGCTTCACACCTCTGTCCTGTCCAAGGTAGTTTAGTAGCCTGAAGTCAAGTCTTTATAGACCACAAAATGTTTAGAGATTATTGTCTTTTTTCAGAAGGACCTTCACCACTTTTATATGATTCACTCAGTGAAAATCGAGGTTTATCGTAGAAGCTCATAGTCTCTCTCTCGGTCTCTCTCTCGGTCTCTCTCTCGGTCTCTCTCTCTCTCTCTAGGTCTCTCTCTCGGTCTCTCTCTCGGTCTCTCTCTCGGTCTCTCTCTCGGTCTCTCTCTCCGTCTCTCTCTCCGTCTCTCTCTCCGTCTCTCTCTCTCTCGGTCTCTCTCTCTCTCTCTCTCTCTCTCTCTCTCTCTCTCTCTCTCTCTCTCTCTCGGTCTCTCTCTCTCTCTCTCTCGGTCTCTCTCTCGGTCTCTCTCTCTCGTCTCTCTCTCTCTCTCTCTCCGTCTCTCCGTCTCTCTCTCGGTCTCTCTCTCGGTCTTCTCTCGGTCTTCTCTCTGTCTCTCTCCGTCTTTCTCGGTCTCTCTCTCTTTCTGTCTCTCTCTCGGTCTTTCTCGGTCTCTCTTCTGCCCTTTTCTTCTCTCTCTTCTTCTTTTTTCTCTCTCTCTCTCTCTCACACACACACACACACAGAGCCTTGGGCCAGCACTACAGGAAGCTGACTAATTCTTCAGCATCCTACTGTGTCTTTCAGTACAGAGCTGTCTGGCTGTCTGTGTGACTGACCCTATTTGGTGGGTGGGTGTAAAGCAAAGCGAGGCTTTGATGATGGGAAAGAAAAGGGCTTTTCATTTATCTGATTTCATGTATCCTGATATTTATGTATATCGTGCTCCTTTCTCTATTCTCTGCTACTGACTCCTAGAGAGAGAGAGAGAGAGAGAGAGAGAGAGAGAGAGAGAGAGAGAGAGAGAGAGAGAGAGAGAGAGAGAGAGACGAGAGAGGAGACTGAGAGAGAGAGACCGAGAGAGAGACCGAGAGAGAGAAGACAGACAGAGACCGAGAGACCGAGAGACCGAGGGTCAGAGACCGAGAGACAGAGAGAGAGAGACAGAGAGAGAGAGACAGAGAGACAAGAGACAGAGAGACCGAGAGAGAGAGACAGAGAGACCGAGAGACCGAGAGAGAGAGAGATTCCTTCCTCTCGGTTGAGGGAGTATATAGGCAACTGCTGCAATGTTGCGCGCATGAGTTTGTTGTTATTGGCGTCACGTCTGGAGGAAACCTGGCACCATCCCTACTGTGAAGCATGGTGGTGGCACCATCCCTACGGTGAAGCATGGTGGTGGCACCATCCCTACGGTGAAGCATGTTGGTGGCACCACCCTTACGGTGAAGCATGGTGGTGGCAGCATCACGTCTGGAGGAAACCTGGCACCACCCTACGGTGAAGCATGGTGGTGGCACCATCCCTACGGTGAAGCATGGTGGTGGCACCACACCCTACGGTGAAGCATGGTGGTGGCACCACCCCTACGGTGAAGCATGGTGGTGGCAGCATCACGTCTGGAGGAAACCTGGCACCACCTACGGTGAAGCATGGTGGTGGCAGCATCACGTCTGGAGGAAACCTGGCACCACCCCTACGGTGAAGCATGGTGGTGGCAGCATCACGTCTGGAGGAAACCTGGCACCACCCCTACGGTGAAGCATGGTGGTGGCAGCATCACCCTGTGGGGATGTTTTTCAGGGACTGGGAAACTAGTCAGGATAGAGGGAAACGATGAACAGAGCAAAGTACAGAGAAATCCTTGATGAAAACCTGCTCCAGAGCACTTAGGGACCTCAGGACCTCAGACTGGGGTGAAGGTTCACCTTACAACAGGACAACGACCCTAAGCACACAGCCAAGACAGAGCAGGAGTGGCTTTGGGACAAGTCTCTGAATGTCCTTGAATGGCCCAGCCAGAGCATGACTTGAACCCGATCTAACATCTCTGGAGAGACCTGAATATAGCTGCGCAACGACGCTCCTCATCCAACCTGACAGAGCTTTGAGAGGATCTGCAGAGAAGAATGGGAGAAACTCCCCAAATACAGGTGTTCCAAGCTTGTAGCGTCAAACCCAAGAAGACTTCATGGAGGCTATAATCGCTGACAAATATGCTTCAACAAAGTACTGAGTAAAGGGTCTGAATACTTACGTAAATGTGATATTTCAGCTTCTTCTAAATGTCTAAAAACCTATTTTGCTTTGTCATTATGGGAGTATTTAGAAATCAAATTGCGTTTGTCACATGCGTTTGTCACATGCAGGTGTAGTAGCAGTGAAATGCTGAATACAACAGGTGTAGTAGACCTTACAGGGAAATGCTGAATACAACAGGTGTAGTAGACCTTACAGTGAAATGCTGAATACAACAGGTGTAGGTAGACCTTACAGGGAAATGCTGAATACAACAGGTGTAGTAGACCTTACAGGGAAATGCTGAATACATCAGGTGTAGTAGACCTTACAGTGAAATGCTGAATACAACAGGTGTAGTAGACCTCACAGTGAAATGCTGAATACAACAGGTGTAGTAGACCTTACAGTGAAATGCTGAATACTAAACAGGTATGTAGTAGACCTTACAGTGAAATGCTGAATACAACAGGTGTAGTAGACTTACAGTGAAATGCTGAATACAACAGGTGTAGTAGACCTTACAGTGAAATGAATACAACAGGTGTAGTGAAGTGAAATGCAACAGGTGTAGACCTTACAGTGAAATGTGTTGTCTGTCAATACAACAGGTCAAATAAGGGGCTCATCATGAGAGCTGTGCAATAAAGACAGAGGTTTGAGCGGAGGAAGGAGTCATTGATAAACAGTGAAATGCAATGAATACAACAGGTGTTTGGAGGGGAACAGCCTGTTGTCCACTGAAATGCTGATGTCACAAAACACTTCCTAGTCTCGGTCTGCATCCAGCTGGAGAGGAAATACAACAGGTTTAACCATCGCATCTAGTGACTACAGCAGGGTTTAACCATCACATCTAATGACTACAGCAGGGTTAAACCATCACATCTAAACCACAGTAGGGTTTGAACCACTTCATCTAATGACTACAGCAGTGGTTGTGAGGGTTTAACCATCACATCTAATGAGACAGAGTGGTTTGAGCGGAGGAAGGAGTCAGTTGATAAATAGTATACGTTAGAATAGGGTCAATAAGTTGTTCTTACCAGCCATAAAGTGGCTGGAGGGAAACAGCCTGTTGTCCACTGTCATGCTGATGTCACAAAACACTTCCTCCTCGTCTGGCCTGCAAAACGAAGCTGGAGAGGAAATGACAACAGCAGTGGTTTTAACCATCACATCTAGTGACTACAGCAGGGTTTAACCATCACATCTAATGACTACAGCAGGGTTAAACCATCACATCTAATGACTACAGCAGGGTTTAACCATCACATCTAATGACTACAGCAGTGCTTGAGGGGTTTAACCATCACATCAATGACTACAGCAGTGGTTAACCATCACATCTAATGACGCCACAGCAGGGTTTAACCATCACATCTAATGACTACAGCAGTGGTTAGAGGGTTTAACCATCACATCTAATGACTACAGCAGGTTTTAACCATCACATCTAATGACTACAGCAGGTTTAACCATCACATCTAATGACTACAGCAGGGTTTATCCATCACATCTAATGACTACAGCAGGTTTAAACCATCACATCTAATGACTACAGTAGAAGAACTGATCACACAGATCTGAATATCATGTTGAATAACCATCACATCTAATGATCTACAGCAGGGTTTAACCATCACATCTAATGACTACAGCAGGGTTTAACCATCACATCTAATGACTACAGCAGGGTTTAACCATCACATCTAATGACTACAGCAGGGTTTAACCATCACATCTAATGACTACAGCAGGGTTTAACCATCACATCTAATGACTACAGCAGGGTTTATCCATCACATCTAATGACTACAGCAGGGTTTAACCATCACATCTAATGACTACAGCAGGGTTTATCCATCACATCTAATGACTACAGCAGGGTTTAACCATCACATCTAATGACTACAGCAGGGTTTAACCATCACATCTAATGACTACAGCAGGGTTTAACCATCACATCTAATGACTACAGCAGTGGTTAGAGGGTTTAACCATCACATCTAATGACTACAGCAGGGTTTAACCATCACATCTAATGACTACAGCAGGGTTTAACCATCACATCTAATGACTACAGCAGGTTTAACCATCACATCTAATGACTACAGCAGGGTTTAACCATCACATCTAATGACTACAAGTGGCTCAACCATCACATCTAATGAGCAGCAGGGTTAACCATCACATCTGAATGACTTCACACAGGTGAACCATCGATCGAATGACTACAGCAGGTTTAACCATCACATCTAATGACTACAGCAGGTTTAACCATCACATCCAATGGATCATGGCAGGTTTATAAACTGGTCACATCTAATGATCTAGGCTTAGAGGGTTTAACCATCACATTCGGTGATTGCAGCAGGGGTTAACCATCACATCTAATGACTACAGCAGGGTTTAACCATCACATCTAATGACTACAGCAGGTTTGTGGAGGGTTTAACCATCACATCTAATGACTACAGCAGGTTTAACCATCACATCTAATGACTATAAGCAGGGTTTAACCATCACATCTAATGACTACAGCAGGGTTAAAACCATCACATCTAATGACTACAGCAGGGTTTAACCATCACATCTAATGACTACAGGGTTTAACCATCACATCTAATGACTACAGCAGGGGTTAACCATCACATCTAATGACTACAGTTACTTCAGGTTTAACCATCACATCTAATGACTACAGCAGTGGTTTAACCATCACATCTAATGACTACAGCAGGGTTTAACCATCACATCTAATGACTACAGCCGGGGTTAACCATCACATCTAATGACTACAGCAGGGTTTAACCATCACATCTAATGACTACAGCAGGGTTTAACCATCACATCTAATGACTACAGCAGGGTTTAACCATCACATCTAATGACTACAGCAGTGGTTAACCATCACATCTAATGACTACAGCAGGGTTTAACCATCACATCTAATGACTACAGTTAGCATTTTTCCCTACCAACGTTGTTTTATGAATGAACTAGTTATATTGATTTAGCTTATTATTATTATAGTCTGAATAGCTTGAACCCAGCATGTTTTCAAGACCGAAGTTGACGGTTAGTTGTTGGCTAAGCTAGCTAGCTAATGTTAGCTGGCTAGCATGCAATGTTTAGATTTTATTATGCCAACTGTCTGGAGGTTGACGATGTAGAGATGCTGAAATACAGAGGTGTACAGAGATGACAGATGACCATAAGTTTTAATTTTTAAAAATTTATTTTACTAGGCAAGTCAGTTAAGAACAAATTCTTATTTTCAATGACGGTCTACCGGGGAACAGTGGGTTAACTGGTCTAGGAACAGTGGGTTAACTGGTCTAGGAACAGTGGGTTAACTGGTCTAGGAACAGTGCCTCGTTCAGGGGCAGAACGACAGATTTGTACCTTGTCAGCTCGGGGATTCGAACTTGCAACCTTTCGGTTGCTAGTCCAACGCTCTAACCTCTAGGCTACCCTGCCGCCCCATCTATGATTTACTATTGAAGTGTGGTGGTGCTTTCTGGTGCCTCGTGACTGCCGTAGCATCACATGAAGTGAGTGCTGCATTTTGGTAGAACCGAAGAGTAGCTAGCTAGTCCAGTGTCTAGTATGGACCTCTAACTTCCTCTGACTGACTCCTACTACGAAGCCACAGACGGAGTGAATGGCGACAAACCGCAATGACAACATGCTGCCTGCCTGGGTCTCCCGTTTAACCCCTCCCTCCCCTGACCTCACTCAAGCCATGAACTTTCTCAACCTTCTCATTCGATGAATATCAACTTTGTAAGATCATATTTGTTGAATGTGAGCCAATGACAGCGTCGTTCTTCCCCCAACAGTCTGTGTTCCATTGATCTTTTTACCGCATGTATAACTTTAAGCAGAGCAGTGTTCGCTTCTCTTCTTCACTCTCCACTATCTCCTCTTCCTCTCCGCTGCTCCGCTGTCCCCTTGTCTCGGCTGCCGTCCTCTGTGTCTTCAGGTTCACAGTGGTCACAGTACAGATCGTACAGATCACAACCAATCAGTGAAGGGTACACTCTGTAGGACGGTGGAGTTGATGCCAAAGGGGTCTCTCTCCAGCAAGATCTTGGTAGGCACACACACATGCATGGTATAATGGGGGTGGCAGGGTAGCCTAGTGGTAAGAGCGTTGGACTAGTAACCGGGCTGACAAGGTACAAATCTGTCATTCTGCCCCTGAACAGGCAGTTCACCCACTGTTCCTAGACCAATTAACCCACTGTTCCTAGGCCAGTTAACCCACTGTTCCTAGACCAATTAACCCACTGTTCCTAGGCCAGTTAACCCACTGTTCCTAGGCCAGTTAACCCACTGTTCCTAGACCAATTAACCCACTGTTCCTAGGCCAGTTAACCCACTGTTCCTAGGCCAGTTAACCCACTGTTCCTAGGCCAGTTAACCCACTGTTCCTAGACCAGTTAACCCACTGTTCCTAGGCTGTCATTGAAAATAAGAACACCAGTGTTTCCCACTTTCCTCCAGTGAGAGAGGAGGGAGGAGGGAGGATGACAGAACACCAGTGTTTCACCCTGTCCTCCAGTGAGAGAGGAGGGAGGAGGGAGGATGACAGAACACCAGTGTTTCCCACTGTCCTCCAGTGAGAGAGGAGGGAGGAGGGAGGATGACAGAACACCAGTGTTTCCCACTGTCCTCCAGTGAGAGAGGAGGGAGGAGGGAGGATGACAGAACACCAGTGTTTCCCACTGTCCTCCAGTGAGAGAGGAGGGAGGAGGGAGGATGACAGAACACCAGTGTTTCCCACTGTCCTCCAGTGAGAGAGAGGAGGGAGGAGGAGGATGACAGAACACCAGTGTTTCCCACTGTCCTCCAGTGAGAGAGGAGGGAGGATGACAGAACACCAGTGTTTCCCACTGTCCTCCAGTGAGAGAGGAGGGAGGATGACAGAACACCAGTGTTTCCCACTGTCCTCCAGTGAGAGAGGAGGGAGGATGACAGAACACCAGTGTTCCCCACTGTCCTCCAGTTAGAGAGGAGGGAGGATGACAGAACACCAGTGTTTCCCACTGTCCTCCAGTGAGAGAGGAGGGAGGATGACAGAACACCAGTGTTTCCCACTGTCCTCCAGTGAGAGGTTAGAGAGGATGACAGAACACCAGTGTTCCCCACTGTCCTCCAGTGAGAGAGGAGGGCGGAGGGAGGATGACAGAACACCAGTGTTTCCCACTGTCCTCCAGTGAGAGAGGAGGGAGGATGACAGAACACCAGTGTTTCCCACTGTCCTCCAGTGAGAGAGGAGGGAGGATGACAGAACACCAGTGTTTCCCACTGTCCTCCAGTGAGAGAGGAGGGAGGATGACAGAACACCAGTGTTTCCCACTGTCCTCCAGTGAGAGAGGAGGGAGGATGACAGAACACCAGTGTTCCCACTGTCCTCCAGTGAGAGAGGAGGGAGGATGACAGAACACCAGTGTTCCCCACTGTCCTCCAGTTAGAGAGGAGGGAGGATGACAGAACACCAGTGTTTCCCACTGTCCTCCACTGAGAGAGGAGGGAGGATGACAGAATACCAGTGTTTCCCACTGTCCTCCAGTGAGAGAG
>NW_025753139.1:0-11246 GCF_021184085.1 Oncorhynchus gorbuscha
GGCAAAAATGTTCAGAATGTTGTAAAGCCCCTTAGGATTCCATTTGGAAGCCAGAACACTGACTATCTATCATATACCTGACTATCTATCATATACCTGACTATCTATCATATACCTGACTATCTATCATATACCTGACTATCTATCATATACCTGACTATCTATCATATACCTGACTATCTATCATATACCTGACTATCTATCCTATACCTGTCTATCTATCATATACCTGACTATCTATCATATACCTGACTATCTATCCTATACCTGACTATCTATCATATACCTGACTATCTATCCTATACCTGTCTATCTATCATATACCTGACTATCTATCATATACCTGACTATCTATCCTATACCTGACTATCTATCCTATACCTGACTATCTATCATATACCTGACTATCTATCATATACCTGACTATCTATCCTATACCTGTCTATCTATCATATACCTGACTATCTATCATATACCTGACTATATATCATATACCTGACTATCTATCCTATACCTGACTATCTATCATATACCTGACTATCTATCATATACCTGACTATCTATCCTATACCTGACTATCTATCATATACCTGACTATCTATCATATACCTGACTATCTATCATATACCTGACTATCTATCATATACCTGACTATCTATCCTATACCTGTCTATCTATCATATACCTGACTATCTATCCTATACCTGACTATCTATCATATACCTGACTATCTATCATATACCTGACTATCTATCCTATACCTGTCTATCTATCATATACCTGACTATCTATCATATACCTGACTATCTATCATATACCTGACTATCTATCCTATACCTGACTATCTATCATATACCTGACTATCTATCCTATACCTGACTATCTATCATATACCTGACTATCTATCCTATACCTGTCTATCTATCATATACCTGACTATCTATCCTATACCTGACTATCTATCATATACCTGACTATCTATCATATACCTGACTATCTATCCTATACCTGACTATCTATCATATACCTGACTATCTATCCTATACCTGACTATCTATCCTATACCTGTCTATCTATCATATACCTGACTATCTATCATATACCTGACTATCTATCATATACCTGACTATCTATCATATACCTGTCTATCTATCCTATACCTGACTATCTATCCTATACCTGTCTATCTATCATATACCTGACTATCTATCCTATACCTGACTATCTATCCTATACCTGACTATCTATCCTATACCTGACTATCTATCCTATACCTGTCTATCTATCCTATACCTGACTATCTATCCTATACCTGTCTATCTATCATATACCTGACTATCTATCATATACCTGACTATCTATCATATACCTGACTATCTATCATATACCTGACTATCTATCATATACCTGTCTATCTATCCTATACCTGACTATCTATCATATACCTGACTATCTATCATATACCTGACTATCTATCATATACCTGACTATCTATCATATACCTGACTATCTATCATATACCTGACTATCTATCCTATACCTGACTATCTATCATATACCTGACTATCTATCCTATACCTGACTATCTATCATATACCTGTCAAACCTGACCTGAGAGGGAACTATCTATCTGACCCAAATCTAACTCTACCCCAGACTCAGACATACGGACCAGCTCCTTTTCTAGAGCTGAGTTACGCCTTCACTGTTGTAACCTGCCTGGGGCCTTTCATAGACCGACACACACACACACACACACACACACACACACACACACACACACACACACACACACACACACACACACACACACACACACACACACACACACACACACACACACACACACACACACACACACACACACACACACACACACACACACAGACATGTAAACACACCCAGACACATGTAAACACACACAGACACATGTAAACACACAGACACATGTAAACACACACGTTGGTGGAAGCAGTCAGACACCCGGACAACAGAAGAGGAGGAATGCAGCCCTGCAGGATGCTTCCCTGTCTGTCTCCTCTGGTGCCCTGCAGGATGCTTCTCTGTCTGTCTCCTCTGGTGCCCTGCAGGATGCTTCCCTGTCTGTCTCCTCTGGTGCCATGCAGGATGCTTCCCTGTCTGTCTCCTCTGGTGCCCTGCTGGATGCTTCTCTTCCCTGTCTGTCTCCTCTGGTGCCGTGCAGGATGCTTCCCTATCTGTCTCCTCTGGTGCCCTGCAGGATGCTTCCCTGTCTGTCTCCTCTGGTGCCCTACAGGATGCTTCCTTGTCTGTCTCTCTCCTCTGGTGCCGTGCAGGATGCTTCCCTATCTGTCTCCTCTGGTGCCCTGCAGGATGCTTCCCTGTCTGTCTCCACTGGTGCCCTGCTGGATGCTTCTCTTCCCTGTCTGTCTCCTCTGGTGCCCTGCAGGATGCTTCCCTGTCTGTCTCCTCTGGTGCCCTGCAGGATGCTTCCCTATCTGTCTCCTCTGGTGCCCTGCAGGATGCTTCCCTGTCTGTCTCCTCTGGTGCCCTGCTGGATGCTTCCCTATCTGTCTCCTCTGGTGCCCTACAGGATGCTTCCCTGTCTGTCTCCTCTGGTGCCCTACAGGATGCTTCCTTGTCTGTCTCCTCTGGTGCCCTACAGGATGCTTCCCTGTCTGTCTCCTCTGGTGCCCTACAGGATGCTTCCCTGTCTGTCTCCTCTGGTGCCCTGCAGGATGCTTCCCTGTCTGTCTCCTCTGGTGCCCTGCAGGATGCTTCTCTGTCTGTCTCCTCTGGTGCCCTGCAGGATGCTTCCCTGTCTGTCTCCTCTGGTGCCCTGCAGGATGCTTCCCTGTCTGTCTCCTCTGGTGCCCTGCAGGATGCTTCCCTGTCTGTCTCCTCTGGTGCCCTACAGGATGCTTCCCTGTCTGTCTCCTCTGGTGCCCTACAGGATGCTTCCCTGTCTGTCTCCTCTGGTGCCCTACAGGATGCTTCCCTGTCTTTTTCCTCTGGTGCCCTACAGGATGTGTCCCTGTCTGTCTCCTCTGGTGCCCTACAGGATGCTTCCCTGTCTGTCTCCTCTGGTGCCCTGCAGGATGCTTCTCTGTCTGTCTCCTCTGGTGCCCTACAGGATGCTTCCCTGTCTGTCTCCTCTGGTGCCCTACAGGATGCTTCCTTGTCTGTCTCCTCTGGTGCCCTACAGGATGCTTCCCTATCTGTCTCCTCTGGTGCCCTACAGGATGCTTCCCTGTCTGTCTCCTCTGGTGCCCTACAGGATGCTTCCTTGTCTGTCTCCTCTGGTGCCCTACAGGATGCTTCCCTGTCTGTCTCCTCTGGTGCCCTACAGGATGCTTCTCTGTATTTGAAGGGATGGCTTAAGATAAATGTCCTGAAAACCCTTATTGAATGAAAACTTGGTTGGCCAGCAAGTAGGAGGGTTTTCAGTGGTTGAATGAAAACTTGGTTGGCCAGCAAGTAGGAGGGTTTTCAGTGGTTGAATGAAAACTTGGTTGGCCAACAAGTAGGAGGGTTTTCAGTGGTTGAATGAAAACTTGGTTGGCCAGCAAGTAGGAGGGTTTTCAGTGGTTGAATGAAATGTATTCAGAGAGCAACTACACAACTGAAAAAGGGAAGTCTGAATGCAAAAATACTGAGAAGTGCGTTGGAAAGACGTTCTTAGGAAAGGTATGAATTCCTAAGTCGGGATCTAAATGAGGGAATACAAGGTAAACATGTGCATCTCTACAGCTTTTCCTTAGCGGAGACTTGCTTCCATTCAGCCACGAGCATTAGTGATGTTCTGCCACTGATGTTGGGAAATTAGGTTTGTTTCGCAGTAGGCGTTCCAATTCATCCCAAAGGTGTTCGATGGGGTTGAGGTCAGGGCTCTGTGCAGGTCAGTGAAGTTCTTCCACACCGATCTCAACAAATAATTTCTGTATGGACCTCACTTTGTGCACGTGGGCGAAACAGGAAAGGGCCTTCCACAAACTGTTGCCACAAAGTTGGAAGCACAGAATTGTTTAGAATGTGTATAGTTAAGATTTCCCTTCACTGGAACTAAGGGGCCTGAACCATGAAAAACAGCCCCAGACCATTATTCCTCCTCCACCAAACTTTACAGTTGGCACTATGCATTGGGGAAGGTAGCGTTCTCCCGGCATCCGCCAAACGCATATTCATCCATCACTTTAGAGAACGCGTTTCCACTGCTCCAGTCCAATGGGGGCGAGTTGTACACTCCTCCATCCAATGAGTAGCATTGAGCATGGTGATCTTAGGTTTGTGTGCGGCTGCTCTGCCATGGAAACCCATTTCATGAAACTCCCGACGAACAGTTCTTGTGCTGATCTTGTTCTTGTTGCTTCCAGAGGCAGTTTGGAACTCAGTAGAGAGTGTTTTGCTACCAAGGACAGGCGATTTTTACGCTCTACGCGCTTCAGGACTCGGCGGTTCCATTCGGTGAGCTTCTGTGGCCTACCACTTCATGGCTGAGCCGTTGTTGCTCCTAGACGTTTCCACTTCCCAATAACAGCACTTCCAGTTGACCGAGGCAGCTCTATCAGGGGCAGAAATTTGACGAACTGACATTGAATGTCACTGAGGTCTTCAGTGAGGTCCTTCTACTGTCTACTGCTAATGTTTTGTCTACGGAGATTTCATGGCATGGTGCTCGATTTTATACACCTGTCAGCAACGGGTGCGGCTGAAATAGCTGAATCCACACATTTTTTCCACTTTGGGCCAAGTCCTGTATATGCACATTCTTCTCCGTTTCAGCACCAGTTGGTAGATTTAAAAAACAAAACTCTTATCTGGGTGATTATTTAGGGTTAGTAAAGTATTTATGAATCATGAACACAGGGTTGGAGAGCCTTTACGCACACAAGAAAAGAAAAAACAGTTTCTGGTTTGATTCATTCAGTTCTTCAAGCCACATGGTAATGTTGGAAGATTAGTGTACATAGAACTATAGTAGGGAGAATAGTGTACAGTAGTAGGGCTGTACCCTCGTCTGTTGCCTGCACTAACCGTGGAACTGTGTGATGACACCAACACAATCTCACACTCAATTTGTGCACAAATACGTACAAAAAGTATTTCAGCAGATTTTGTGCGTTTTTGTGTTTCTTAATTCGTGTGAAAAGACAGGAAAAGAACTGTGTGTGATGTCATAGTAGGAAAATACACAACTGTTCTTTGTGACATCACAAGAGAATACATTTTATGGGAGGCAAATTTCAGAACAATCTTTTGGAAGTTATTAGAGCAATGCATGATGGGTAATGGTGTTCTACACGGCCCTTTTCCCGTGTAGGCAACAGTAGTCCTACGCGCTTTTCTTCATAACGCAGTTTATAATTTGTGGAGCCTACATTACATCATTTTCCTCAAAATGCATTTAATACGAGGCCCCACTTTTTCGTGTACATTACATCATTTTCCTCAAAATGCATTTAATACGAGGCTCCACTTTTTCGTGTACATTACATCATTTTCGTCAAAATGCATTTAATACGAGGCTCCACTTTTTCGTGTACATTACATCATTTTCGTCAAAATGCATTTAATACGAGGCTCCACTTTTTCGTGTACATTACATCATTTTCGTCAAAATGCATTTAATACGAGGCTCCACTTTTTCGTGTACATTACATCATTTTTTTCCACAATGCATCTTATACAATTTTATGAGGGTTGCCAGATTGTAGAAAAAAATACAGATTAATTTTTTTACAGAATTTGGTATCGGTTAAGGTATTTGATTGGGGAATGTGGATAAATGTTTATGATGGGAAATATGATACACATCACAATACACACAAACACACATCACAATACACACAAACACACATCACAATACAGTTAGTTTGAATGTTGCAGTAGTGATTAACATGGTTAAATGTGTGTAGTTTGAATGTTGCAGTAGTGATGACATGGTTAAAGAGTTAAAGAGTCGGCTTAATTTAGCTGTTGGTATATTTGGTATTTTATACATATTCTGTATTTCCACTGAAGAAAGAAATAATTAATCAACACATATGTACTTCAGTAATAAAAGTACCGTGGTTTTATTTTTAACCTTAACTAGGCAAGTCAGTCAAGAACAAATGCTAATTTACAATGACGGCCTCCCCCCCCCGGGGCCAGACCCAGATGACGTAGGGACAGTTGTTCGCCGCCCTATGGCACTCCCAATGACGGCCTCCCCCCCCCCGGGGCCAGACCCAGATGACGTAGGGACAGTTGTTCGCCGCCCTATGGCACTCCCAATGACGGCCTCCCCCGGGGCCAAACCCAGATGACGTAGGGACAGTTGTTCGCCGCCCTATGGTACTCCCAATGACGGCCTCCCCCGGGGCCAAACCCAGATGACGTAGGGACAGTTGTTCGCCGCCCCATGGCACTCCCAATGACGGCCTCCCCGGGGCCAAACCCAGATGACGTAGGGACAGTTGTTCGCCGCCCTATGGCACTCCCAATGACGGCCTCCCCGGGGCCAAAACCAGATGAGCGTAGGGACAGTTGTTCGCCGCCCTATGGCACTCCCAATGACGGCCTCCCCCGGGGCCAAACCCAGATGACGTAGGGACAGTTGTTCTCCGCCCTATGGCACTCCCAATGACGGCCTCCCCCGGGGCCAAACCCAGATGACGTAGGGACAGTTGTTCGCCGCCCTATGGCACTCCCAATGACGGCCTCCCCCGGGGCCAAACCCAGATGACGTAGGGACAGTTGTTCGCCGCCCTATGGCACTCCCAATGACGGCCTCCCCCGGGGCCAAACCCAGATGACGTAGGGACAGTTGTTCGCCGCCCTATGGCACTCCCAATGACGGCCTCCCCGGGGCCAAAACCAGATGACGTAGGGACAGTTGTTCTCCGCCCTATGGCACTCCCAACGACGGCCTCCCCCGGGGCCAAACCCAGATGACGTAGGGACAGTTGTTCGCCGCCCTATGGTACTCCCAATGACGGCCTCCCCCCGGGGCCAAACCCAGATGACGTAGGGACAGTTGTTCGCCGCCCTATGGCACTCCCAATGACGGCCTCCCCCCCGGGGCCAAACCCAGATGACGTAGGGACAGTTGTTCGCCGCCCTATGGCACTCCCAATGACGGCCTCCCCCGGGGCCAAACCCAGATGACGTAGGGACAGTTGTTCGCCGCCCTATGGCACTCCCAATGACGGCCTCCCCCCCGGGGCCAAACCCAGATGACGTAGGGATAGTTGTTCGCCGCCCTATGGCACTCCCAATGACGGCCTCCCCCCCCGGGGCCAAACCCAGATGACGTAGGGACAGTTGTTCGCCGCCCTATGGCACTCCCAATCACGGCCGGATGTGATACAGCCTGGATTTGAACCAGCGACGGTAGTGACACCCCTCGCACTGAGATGCAGTGTCTTAGACCGCTGCGCCACTCGGGAGCCCTGGTTTTTATAACACTTTAAACGGGTAGTTTGTCAATGTGTAGAATGTGTTTGTTCCATAAGTGAACATATGTAAATGAGCAGAATGTGTTTGTTCTATAAGTGAACATATGTAAATGAGTAGAATGTGTTTGTTCTATAAGTGAACATATGTAAATGAGTAGAATGTGTTTGTTCTATAAGTGAACATATGTAAATGAGTAGAATGTGTTTGTTCCATAAGTGAACATATGTAAATGAGTAGAATGTGTTTGTTCTATAAGTGAACATATGTAAATGAGTAGAATGTGTTTGTTCTATAAGTGAACATATGTAAATGAGTAGAATGTGTTTGTTCTATAAGTGAACATATGTAAATGAGTAGAATGTGTTTGTTCTATAAGTGAACATATGTAAATGAGTAGAATGTGTTTGTTCTATAAGTGAACATATGTAAATGAGTAGAATGTGTTTGTTCCATAAGTGAACATATGTAAATGAGTAGAATGTGTTTGTTCTATAAGTGAACATATGTAAATGAGTAGAATGTGTTTGTTCTATAAGTGAACATATGTAAATGAGTAGAATGTGTTTGTTCTATAAGTGAACATATGTAAATGAGTAGAATGTGTTTGTTCTATAAGTGAACATATGTAAATGAGTAGAATGTGTTTGTTCCATAAGTGAACATATGTAAATGAGTAGAATGTGTTTGTTCTATAAGTGAACATATGTAAATGAGTAGAATGTGTTTGTTCTATAAGTGAACATATGTAAATGAGTAGAATGTGTTTGTTCTATAAGTGAACATATGTAAATGAGTAGAATGTGTTTGTTCTATAAGTGAACATATGTAAATGAGTAGAATGTGTTTGTTCTATAAGTGAACATATGTAAATGAGTAGAATGTGTTTGTTCTATAAGTGAATATATGTAAATGAGTAGAATGTGTTTGTTCCATAAGTGAACATATGTAAATGAGTAGAATGTGTTTGTTCTATAAGTGAACATATGTAAATGAGTAGAATGTGTTTGTTCTATAAGTGAACATATGTAAATGAGTAGAATGTGTTTGTTCTATAAGTGAACATATGTAAATGAGTAGAATGTGTTTGTTCTATAAGTGAACATATGTAAATGAGCAGAATGTGTGTGTTCTATAAGTGAACATATGTAAATGAGTAGAATGTGTTTGTTCTATAAGTGAACATATGTAAATGAGTAGAATGTGTTTGTTCTATAAGTGAACATATGTAAATGAGCAGAATGTGTTTGTTCTATAAGTGAACATATGTAAATGAGTAGAATGTGTTTGTTCCATAAGTGAACATATGTAAATGAGTAGAATGTGTTTGTTCTATAAGTGAACATATGTAAATGAGTAGAATGTGTTTGTTCTATAAGTGAACATATGTAAATGAGTAGAATGTGTTTGTTCTATAAGTGAACATATGTAAATGAGTAGAATGTGTTTGTTCTATAAGTGAACATATGTAAATGAGTAGAATGTGTTTGTTCTATAAATGAACATATGTAAATGAGTAGAATGTGTTTGTTCTATAAATGAACATATGTAAATGAGTAGAATGTGTTTGTTCCGAGGTCCACACTGGTAAGTGAACGTATGTAAATGAGACAGTCACAGTGGATGTTGTTCTGAATAACTGGTCGGGGTTCAGCATTCAGCTTCAGGCTACTTTGACGTAAGTCTTGTTCACACCTGTAGTGACGACTTCTATCCTCCCGTTGTTGTCATCCACTGTTCACTAGATACATCAACGTAATGACACCCCAACACAATGTTGGAAAACAGACCGCTTCCCACCACTCGATCACATAGACCGTGAGCTGGACTCTGATCCCAACTCTGCCACCAGTGTAGCGGAAGACGGCGAAAGCTGCAACAGGGACTCTAACCAGGGCTCATACGTGGCAAAGTGAGCTCTGACGGCCGTTGCCAGGAAAGTCTTGTCGGCCTCTGGGCCGAGGCAGTGGTTCAACAATGCTGGCATATGCCTTGTTTACAACAGCCTGATTATATAACATGACTGTCAGGACAGCAGTAATCATCATGAAACGGCCTTGGGAAGTGCCACAAGTATAAGACAACATGAATCATTACATTAACCTGTTTAACTGCATTGATGTGGTTTAATTGATCCTAGTCCAGACCTGTTATTGATATAGTTTAATTGATTCTAGTCCAGACCTGTTATTGATATGGTTTAATTGATCCTAGTCCAGACCTGTTATTGATATGTTTTAATTGATCCTAGTCCAGACCTGTTATTGATATAGTTTAATTGATCATAGTCCAGACCTGTTATTGATATGGTTTAATTGATCCTAGTCCAGACCTGTTATTGATGTGGTTTAATTGATCCTAGTCCAGACCTGTTATTGATATGTTTTAATTGATCCTAGTCCAGACCTGTTATTGATATAGTTTAATTGATCATAGTCCAGACCTGTTATTGATATGGTTTAATTGATCATAGCCCAAACTCCACTGCTCCTATAACTTTCAAAAAACTACTACTAAATTGGTGTTTTTTCACACAAATTAAGGAGCAGTCAAAATCTGCTGAAATACTTTTTTGTACATATTCTCAGGAATAGAGTGTGAGGTTGTGTTGATGCCAAGTTAGGTACAAAACGTTACGACTTCATCTGTGCTTCGCTCCAAATTAACCGATTTAATTGGCCTCAATATTAGTTTATAAAAAAGATATGTATATATTATCAGCTGTTACTAATGATCCTCAACAACAACGACATGGCAGTGAGTGTGTTTACAGAGGAAACAAATGAAGACAAATGAAAACACTGTTATTAAATGGAATGATGACTATACCAACCTACTGACAGTTCATACTGGTAGAATGAAGACACTGTTATTAAATGGAATGGTGACTATACCAACCTACTGACAGTCCATACTGGTAGAATGAAGACACTGTTATTAAATGGAATGGTGACTATACCAACCTACTGACAGTCCATACTGGTAGAATGAAGACACTGTTATTAAATGGAATGGTGACTATACCAACCTACTGACAGTCCATACTGGTAGAATGAAGACACTGTTATTAAATGGAATGGTGACTATACCAACCTACTGACAGTCCATACTGGTAGAATGAAGACACTGTTATTAAATGGAATGGTGACTATACCAACCTACTGACAGTCCATACTGGTAGAATGAAGACACTGTTATTAAATGGAATGGTGACTATACCAACCTACTGACAGTCCATACTGGTAGAATGAAGACACTGTTATTAAATGGAATGGTGACTATACCAACCTACTGACAGTCCATACTGGTAGAATGAAGACACTGTTATTAAATGGAATGGTGACTATACCAACCTACTGACAGTCCATACTGGTAGAATGAAGACACTGTTATTAAATGGAATGGTGACTATACCAACCTACTGACAGTCCATACTGGTAGAATGAAGACACTGTTATTAAATGGAATGGTGACTATACCAACCTACTGACAGTCCATACTGGTAGAATGAAGACACTGTTATTAAATGGAATGGTGACTATACCAACCTACTGACAGTCCATACTGGTAGAATGAAGACACTGTTATTAAATGGAATGGTGACTATACCAACCTACTGACAGTCCATACTGGTAGAATGAAGACACTGTTATTAAATGGAATGGTGACTATACCAACCTACTGACAGTCCATACTGGTAGAATGAAGACACTGTTATTAAATGGAATGGTGACTATACCAACCTACTGACAGTCCATACTGGTAGAATGAAGACACTGTTATTAAATGGAATGGTGACTATACCAACCTACTGACAGTCCATACTGGTA
>NW_025753140.1:0-2500 GCF_021184085.1 Oncorhynchus gorbuscha
CACGCACAGAGACGCGCGCACACACACACAGAGGCAACGCGCACACACAGAGACGCGCACGCAGCACGCACGCACACAGAGGCCGCAACGCCACGCAGCACGCACACAGAGACGCACGCATCGCCTTGCGTACGCACACAGAATTTGTAACGCACGCATACTTGCACGCAGGCCTCGCACGCACGCACGCCATATATATCGCACGCACGCCGCACGCACGCACGCCGTTACACGCAGACGCACGCACGCACGCCACGCACGCACGTTACACGCACGCACGCCATACACGCACGCACGTTCAGCACGCCACGCACGCACGCACGCACGCCATAGCACGCACCATATATATACGCACGCACGCACGCACGTTACCGCACGCACGCCATATATATACGCACGCACGTTAATACACCATATACATGCGACGCACGCACGCACGCCATATATACACGCACGCCACGCACGCACGCACGCACGCACGACAGACCGCACGCACGCACGCACGCACGCACGCACGCATATAATGACACGCACGCACGCACGCCATAACGCACGCACGCACGCACGCACGCACGCACGCCACGCACGCACGCACGCACGCACGCACGCACACGCACGCACGCACGCACGCACGCACGCACGCGCACGCACGCTGCACGCACGCACGCACGCACGCACGCACGCACGCACGCACGCACGCACGCACGCACGCACGCACGCACGCACGCACGACAGCACGCACGCACGCACGCACGCACGCACAGCAGACACGCACGCACGCACAGCAGACAGACACGACAGAAAGACAGACAGCACAGCACGACAGCAGACAGCACGACAGCACGCACGACAGACAGACAGACAGACAGACAGACAGACAGACACGCAGCAGACAGCACGACAGACGCACGCAGACAGCACGCACGCTAACAGCAGACAGACAGCACAGACAGACAGACACGCAGCAGACAGCACGCAGACAGACCAGACAGACAGACAGCACGCACAGACAGACAGACGACAGACAGACAGCACGAAAGACAGCACAGACGCACAGACCAGACAGACGACAGACAGAGACAGCAGACAGACAGACAGACGCAGACGCAGACAGCACGCAGACAGAGACAGACAGCACGACAGACAGACACGCACGCAGCAGACGCACGACGCACAGCACGCACGCACGCACGCACACAGACAGACAGCACGACAGACACAGACACGCACGCACGCACAGCACAGACACGCACGCAGCACAGACAGACACGACAGCAGACAGCACGCAGATACAGCACACGCACGACACGCACGCACGCAGACACGACACGCACGCACGACAGCACGACAGACACGACAGACAGCACGCACGCACAGACAGCACGCAGCACGCAGACAGCACGCACAGCACGCACGACAGACACACACGCACGCACGACAGACACAGACACGACACGCACGACAGACAGACACGCACGCAGACAGCACGACACGCACAGCACGCACGCACGACGCACGCACACGCACGCACGCACGCACGCACGCACGCACGCACGCACGCACGCACGCACGCACGCACGACAGACAGACACGCACGACAGCACGCACGCAGCACAGACGGACACGCACGCACGCACGCACGCACAGCACGCACGCACGCACGCACGCACGCACGCACGCACGCACGACACGCACGCACGCACAGACGCACGCACGCACGCACGACAGCACGCACGCACGCACGCACGCACGCAGACAGAGACAGACAGCAGACAGACGCAGACAGACAGAGACAGCACGCAGCACGCACGCACGACAGCGCACGCACGCAGAGCACGCACGCACGCACGCACGACACACAGACAGACAGAGACAGACAGACAGACAGACAGCAGACAGACACAGACAGACAGACAGACAGACAGACACGCAGACAGACAGACAGCAGACAGACGCACGCAGACAGCAGACACGCAGACAGACAGACAGAGACAGACAGACAGACAGGCAGACAGAGACAGCAGACAGAGACACGACACGCAGACAGCAGACAGAGAGACAGACACGACAGACAGAGCAGACAGACAGACAGACAGCAGACAGACAGCAGAGACAGACAGACAGACAGACGACAGACAGAGATAGCAGACGCAGACAGAGACAGACAGACAGACAGACAGACAGACAGAGACAGACAGACAGACAGACAGACAGACAGACAGACAGACGACAGACAGACAGCACGACACGCAGACAGACAGACAGAGACAGACAGACAGACAGAGACAGACAGACAGACAGACAGACAGAGACAGAGACAGACAGAGACAGCACACAGACAGACACAGACAGAGACAGACAGACAGACACGAGACAGACAGAGACAGACAGCAGAGACAGACGACAGAGACAGACAGACACGCACAGACAGACAGACAGACAGAGCAGACAGCACGCACGCACGCACGCACGCACAGCACAGACAGACAGACGCACGCAG
>NW_025753140.1:7500-11245 GCF_021184085.1 Oncorhynchus gorbuscha
ACACACAGAGACGCACACACACACACACACACAGACGCACACACGACACACACACACAGAGACGCACACACACACACACACACACACGCACACACACACACACACAGAGACGCACACACACACACACACAGAGACGCACACACGCACACACACACAGAGACGCACACACACGCACACACACAGAGACGCACGCACACACACACACACACAGAGACGCACACACACGCACACACACACACACAGAGACGCACACACACACACACACAGCAGACGACACACACACACACACACGCACACACACACACACACACACACAGACACACACACACACACACACACAGACGCACACACACACACACAGACACACACACACACACACACACACAGAGACACACACACACACACACACACACACAGACGCACACACGCACACACACACACACAGACGACACACACACACACACACACACAGACACGCACACACAGCACACACACAGAGACACACACACACACACACACACGACACACACACACACAGACACACACACACACAGCACGACACACACACACACACAGAGACACACACACACACGCACACACACACACACACAGAGACGCACACACACACACACACAGAGACGCACACACACACACACGACACACACACACAGAGACGCACACACACACACACACAGACACGCACACACGCACGCACACACCCGAGACGCGCGCACGACACACACACAGAGACACAGCCGTGACGCACACACACAGAGACGCACGCTGCAGACACACACAGAGACGCACGCTGACGCACGCACACACAGAGACGCACGCCGCACGCACACACACAGAGACGCACGCGACGCACACACACAGAGACGCACGCACGCACACACACACAGACGACACACACACACACACACACAGAGACATGCTGAGGACTCACACACAGAGACACGCTGTGAGGACACACACAGAGACACGCCTGTGAGGACACACACGAGGACACACACAGAGAGACCGAGAGACACCACACAGAGAGACACACACACACACAGAGAGCACACACACACACAAGAGACACACACAGAGAGCACACACACACACAGAGACACACACACACACACAGAGAGACACACACACACACAGAGACCGCTGTAAAGGAAATGTTTCCCCAGCCACTCCAGACCACAAAGAATGAGATCTGTCCTCTAGCTGAATGAATGTCTTGGTGCAGTTGAGAACAGATCAGTGCAGTAACACCTCTCACACGCACAGCAACAATGGTGAAATGTGATCTGCTTTTCTCAGGCCTAATGAACATTGTATGCTGAGGCTGGAGGAAACAGGAGAAATGCAGAGATGCCAGCTCTCTCTGTCGATGACTGACTGCTAAGTCATATATTATAACCTGCTGTGTCTCTGTCTCTCTCCCAGACTAACCAGTACTACATGAAGCCCAGAGTGACTGATCACCAGTTTGGCATCAAGCACTAAGTGCTGGAGAGGGTAAATTACCTCAAGGAGCTTCAACACTTGAGGAGGATGTCTGTCTCTGTGTGTGTGTGTGTGTGTGTGTGTGTGTGTGTGTGTGTGTGTGTGTGTGTGTGTGTGTGTGTGTGTGTGTGTGTGTGTGTGTGTGTGTGTGTGTCTTCCACACATCGGAGGGGTTTATGTAATGGACTGTGACTAAAACACACTGGTTTTCCAGCTAGTGTCGCTAGGCTGAAGGAGGGCCTTCTTTCACTAATTAGCCCAGGCTGTGGGGCAGGAGGACTACTGGGGCTGGATCATGAGTCCTGCCAAGAGCTGTGGGTGCCAGGCCCCAGGGACAGAGGAGGGGAGGCTGTTGTTTCAAGGGGAACAGGGACAGAGGGAGGCTGTTGTTTCAGGGACAGGGACAGAGAGGCTGTTGTTTCGGGGAACAGGGACAGAGGGGAGGCTGTTGTTTCAGGGAACAGGGACAGAGAGGGAGGCTGTTGTTTCAGGGAACAGGGACAGAGAGGGGAGGCTGTTGTTTCAGGGAACAGGGACAGAGAGGGAGGCTGTTGTTTCAGGGAACAGGGACAGAGAGGAGGAGGCTGTTGTTTCAGGGAACAGGGACAGAGAGGAGAGGCTGTTGTTTCAGGGAACAGGGACAGAGAGGGGAGGCTGTTGTTTCAGGGAACAGGGACAGAGAGGGGAGGCTGTTGTTTCAGGAACAGGGACAGAGAGGAGACTGTTGTTTCAGGGAACAGGGACAGAGGGGGAGGCTGTTGTTTCAGGGAACAGGGACAGAGAGGGGAGGCTGTTGTTTCAGGGAACAGGGACAGAGAGGGGAGGCTGTTGTTTCAGGGAACAGGGACAGAGAGGGCGAGGCTGTTGTTTCAGGGAACAGGGACAGAGAGGGGAGGCTGTTGTTTCAGGGAACAGGGACAGAGCGGGGAGGCTGTTGTTTCAAAGGGACAGAGCGGTGGAGGCTGTTGTTTCAGGGACCAGACGTGCGGGAGGCTGTTGTTTCAGGGAACAGGGACTGAGTGGGGGAGGCTGTTGTTTCAGGGACAGAGTGGGGAGGCTGTTATTTGGAAACCGAGAGGGAGGCTGTTGTTCAGGGAACCGAGGGGAGGCTGTTGTTCAGGGAACCGAGGGGGTGGCTGTTGTTCCGGGAACCGAGGGGGGAGGCTGTTGTTCCGGGAACCGAGGGGAGGCTGTTGTTCGGGAACCGGGGGGAGGCTGTTGTTCGGGAACCGGGGGGAGGCTGTTGTTCCGGGAACCCGAGGGGGGCTGTTGTTCCAGGGAACCGAGGGGGAGCTGTTGTTCCGGGAACCGAGGAGGCTGTTGTTCCGGGAACCAGGGGAGGCTGTTGTTCCGGGAACCGAGGGGAGGCTGTTGTTCCGGGAACCGAGGGGAGGCTGTTGTTCCGGGAACCGAGGGGGGGAGGCTGTTGTTCCGGGAACCGAGGGGGGGAGGCTGTTGTCCCGGGAACGGGGACAGAGAGGGAGAGGCTGTGGGTGGCTGGCTCACTGACAACTGTAGGGTCCTTCTGTGGTCCTTCTGTAGCTCAGTTGGTAGAGCATGGCGCTTGTAACGCCAGGGTAGTGGGTTCGATCCCCGGGACCACCCATACGTAGAATGTATGCACACATGACTAAGTCACTTTGGATAAAAGCGTCTGCTAAATGGCAAATGAGCAAATCAAACCCAATTGTATTTGTGACATGCGTTTGTAAACTTGGTGTAGACAGTGAAATGCTTTCTTAAGGGTTAATTTTCCAGCAATGCAGCGTTTTAAATTAGCAGTTGATACGTTAATGATTGTTGAAGAATATAACTTGTAAATGCCTCATGATCTTAGTTTAACTGTCGTTCCCCATCAGAACCATACAGCTCGTTTTACTCCGATGTTAGGGAACTATGTAAATGTACACCAACACCGTTTAGCCTCAGCATGTGATTAACAATGTAGTGTGATATCATGGCTGGTCAGTCCTTGCTTTGTCTGTGAATGTGATTTTGGGTACATTTCTCCACCCCTCAACTTTTTAAACAAAAACAGTGACGGGGCGTTTTTTGAATGTTTGAACTGCTGATCAGCCCTTTAAAGATAAAATACATAGAAATACTCACACGAACAATAAATACACAGTGAATAACCAATGAGTAAAAATAACATGGCTGTATACAGGAAGTACCAGTTAAAGGCATGGCTGTATACAGGAAGTACCAGTTAATAGCATGGCTATATACAGGAAGTACCAGTTAA
>NW_025753141.1:0-11242 GCF_021184085.1 Oncorhynchus gorbuscha
ATTTGTCAATATTTCTCAATCAGAATTTATTTTACATTTACATTTAAGTCATTTAGCAGACGCTCTTATCCAGAGCGACTTACAAATTGGTGCATTCACCTTATTTTACTGAAATTCACACTGATATTCATACTTAATTGCATACATTATTGTTTATATAATGCATTCTGATATACAGAATATTATACGTGTGGTCTCATGGTATTTTGTTTGTCGGGAGTTGTGGGAATGTTCTAGAGTCCAGAATCTTTGTAGCCTTGAAATGGAAGTGTGTAGTCGTACATAGAGCCCACTCCTGAATACACCCAATTTATGGCCCTACTTTGTGTGTGTTTGTGTGCGTGAAAGTTTTAGAGTAGTTGGTTGAATGGTTGGGGATGTTTTACACTCTGCTCGTTTCAGCATTGCTGGGGCCAAAGCTTTGTTGCAGATCAGGAAGCTCCATGCGTGCTGTTGAGAGATGATGCATTTCCTCGGTGATCAGAAGGGGCTGGTTACTGCCAGGCCAGCTCTATAATGCCCTCCCCCGCTTCAATGTAGGGTCAAAGGTCAACCCGAGAAGAATCTGGGAAAGACCTCTGCCGTTTTAGGGACAGTATATCAGGAAAAGTTTGAACTTTCATTCCTAAGGAAATGAACCTTAGCAGAGATCCAGGGTGTCTCCAAAATCCTCTATTGAGAATGTTAATGTGGCCTGCTGGATTCTTCACGATAGATGGCCATTGAAGGAGTCTGCTGCTTAAATCCAGGTCAAATGCACAATGTTGGCAGAATACAGACATAGTGCAGTATGAAAAGGATCACAATGTTGGCTGAATACAGACGTAGTGCAGTATGAAAAGGATCACAATGTTGGCAGAATACAGACGTAGTGCAGTTTGAAAATGATCACAATGTTGGCAGAATACAGACGTAGTGCAGTATGAAAAGGATCACAATGTTGGCAGAATACAGACGTAGTGCAGTATGAAAAGGATCACAATGTTGGCAGAATACAGACGTAGTGCAGTATGCAAAAGGATCACAATGTTGGCAGAATACAGACGTAGTGCAGTTTGCCAACATGATCACAATGTTGGCAGAATACAGACGTAGTGCAGTATGAAATGTGATCACAATGTTGGCAGAATACAGACGTAGTGCAGTATGAAAAGGATCACAATGTTGGCAGAATACAGACGTAGTGCAGTATGAAAAGGATCACAATGTTGGCAGAATACAGACGTAGTGCAGTATGAAAAGGATCACAATGTTGGCAGAATACAGACGTAGTGCAGTATGAAAAGGATCACAATGTTGGCAGAATACAGACGTAGTGCAGTATGAAAAGGATCACAATGTTGGCAGAATACAGACGTAGTGCAGTATGAAAAGGATCACAATGTTGGCAGAATACAGACGTAGTGCAGTATGAAAAGGATCACAATGTTGGCAGAATACAGGCGTAGTGCAGTATGAAAAGGATCACAATGTTGGCAGAATACAGACGTAGTGCAGTATGAAAAGGATCACAATGTTGGCAGAATACAGACGTAGTGCAGTATGAAAAGGATCACAATGTTGGCAGAATACAGGCGTAGTGCAGTATGAAAAGGATCAGAAGCAGCATTGAAGATGAGGATAAGCAATTAAGATATAAGGCAAAGGCCGAGTCTTCATGCTCCAGTCTCCTGTTTGTTTGATGATTTTAATTTGACATGGATCATGGTGCAAAGTTAATGAGCTGAGAATGACTTACAGGAAGCTGACAATTGTGTGCAATAAATCACAGTTCAGCCACCAGTTTTCAGTTCTTTGTATGTAATATATCCATTTATTTTCTGTATTGTGTTATATATTGTTTAACTAGTTCAACACTTGAGTGAAAAAAATCGTGTCAGATGATAGTCTGGTCCCAGTAATGATAGACTACATTAATGTCTCTAAAACAGACCAGCTGTTTATCTCTTTAGTTTCTCAGGTGACTCAACAAGTCCTCTTGTGCATTATCCTATCCATTATCTACTTGACATATTCATGCTTTTGTTTGCATTTGTTTTTGTCGTTTTGTATCATGTCTTCATTGATTCTTGATTTCCTGATTGTCCCTGTTTCTTTAAATGGAGCTGAAATGGAACGGTGCTGCTATCTTCTATGGAGCGTCAAGGATGTTCCTATGTAATAAATGACCTGAACTCAATCCACACCAGTTTGATCGACCTGTCGTTTGTGGTTTTGGCCCTTAAAGTGCTGCTCAATTTTAATCACAGATTGATTAAACCATTCAAATATATTTTGCCTTATGCTTATGCATAAATATGCTTGTTACTGCAGCATGTACATAATAATAAATTATGTTCTCTTACCACACTGGTCAATAGCTAGAGAGACCTTTGCTTCATCCCATCATTTACATTTAAGTCATTTAGCAGATGCTCTTATCCAGAGCGACTTACAAATTGGTGCATTCACCTTATGACATCATAAACTGTACATTTTACGCATGTTTTCTCAGACATAGGAATCAATTGTTTGTAATATTGTGGATATTGCACTAAATATAATCACTGCTTTATTTCATGGTTGGTGGTGGTTGTGTGCATCATCTGTGTCTTTGGGAGTCTGGCGAGTAGACTGATAGATCATATGCTGTTCTCTTTTTCAGGGGAGCTTAGTAATAGTGTCAATGCAGATCCATACAAGGTAACCAGAATCCATTTTTCTGATGGTTCACGCCTACATATCTATTAGTGTGTTGATGTCTGGTATCGTTCTTTCTCCCTCACTGCAGTACAACTATAACACTGGCATCAGTTACGAAACTTTAGGCCCTGACGAACTGAGGTCTCTGTTGACAACAGTGAGTCATTTTAATTTATCTATTCTACCATCCATCCACAAGTCTAACTGTATTGGATCATATCTCAAGACATTTATCAGCAGTGTGTATGACTGGCTTGTCTCTAACTACACTGCCCCTGTCTGCAGCAATGTGGAGTGATCTCTGAGCACACCAAGAAGATGTGCACCAGGTAGGGATTACTCTGCACGCAAACACAGCACATACACCTCTAATAGTCTTGTCATTTCCACCTAATGTCCTATCAGCTACACGGAGTGCACACTCATACCTTTATCACACAAACTCATGAATACTTTTTGTTTCTCAAGCGCTGGCACTAGATGTTAGCTCAAGTCAAAGTTGCTGATTATGATCATGATGAGCCATTCAGGGTTGTACTGTGTCAGACAGACATCTTCCTGTACGTCCTGTGTCCATCCCTCAGCCTGCCCCTTAGTATGGACCTTACCAGGTCCTCAGAGGTGTTTGTTAAACTAGCTAGTCAGGAAGGTCTTCCGTGACTTGAATGACGTGTGTTCCGGACAAGTGGTAAACCTGTGGCCCAACTCCATTACGGAGGCTGCCAACAGACACTCATGGTTACTGTTCTGCATGTTGTTTCTGTGAGACCTTTAACATGATCAGTTTCATTGGTGTGTTGTGATCATGTGTAGTTGGGACTGATTTATGGGGTACACAAGTGGCAACTCTATATGATTCTCAATTATTTTCCATTTCCTTTATAACATACAGTATTTATTAGATGATTGGGGTCAGTTATTGACTAATTTTCTTTTTTTTAAAGTATACTGAACAAAAATATAAACTAAACATCTAGTGGCCCCATTTTTCATGAGCTGAAATAAAATATCATAGAAATGTTCCATGTGAACAAAAATTGTGTATTAATGTGTTTACATCCCTGTTAGTGGGCATTTCTCCTTTGCCAAGATAATCCATCCACCTGACAGGTGTGGCATATCAAGAAGCTGATTAAACATCATGATCATTACACAGGTGCACCTTGTGCTGGGGACAATAAAAGATTAGTCACACAACACAATTCCACAGATGTCTCTAGTTTTGAGGGAGCGTGCAATTGCCAGATAATTTACTGTTTATTTCTCTACATTAAGCTACCTCCCAATGTAATTTTAGAGAATTTGGCAGTACATCCAACCGGCTTCACAACCGCAGACCACATGTAACCACGTCAGCCCAGGACCTCCACACCACAAAAGTATTTCTGTTTGCAATAAAGCCTTTTTGTGGGGATAAAACTCATTCTGGCTCCCCAGTGGGTGGACCTACAGTATGCCCACCCATGGCTGTGCCCCTTCCCAGCCTGATTTCCTTCTATGAACTGTAACTTGGTAAAACCGTTGAAGTTGTTGCGTTTTATATTTTTGTTCAGTATAATACCAAATCGTGTAAAATTAGTAAAACATATTTGATTGGACTAAACAACAGATATTTTCCAATTGGACTATGTAAGACCCTGATTGGACACTGCCTGCCGTACGTGGTGAGAGACGAACTGGACACTGTCAGTGAGCAAACGTTAATCTCTAACCTTCAAACTCTGACACCTGACCCATCATCTGATTGGTCACTGGCAGTTTCTGTCTCTCTCCCACTCTTGTCTCTGCCGTGGCCCTGGGTAGGCGGGGCCACTGTGCATTGTGGGCAGGTGTTTCTCAGGTGTTTGTAATGCCACGTTGTGTCCCTGCCAGGTCCCAGCGGTGCCCCCAGCACACGGACGAACAGAGGAGGGCCGTCAGGGTGTTCCTCCTGGGGCCGTCCGCGTGAGTGTGCCCCTCAGGCCTCCATTGGTTCTGACTGGTTTATTCCTAGAACTGATATATTCGATCTTGACTGGTTCCTGTGGTGTCCCTAAATGTACAGGTGTTTGCTTGAGGAGTTGTATTGAATGACTATGTATTTATTGTGGATGTTTTGTGCCAGTTAGATGGACAGGCCTTATCATTGAGGGTGGACTATGTTAGTTAGCTACTGTATGAGCATTCATGGGGCCAACTGTATGGCCTGGGTGTGTACTACAGTAGGTGTGCTGTATGGCAGATTGAATGGCTCCACCATGTGTCCTGCTGCTCTCTGTGGCTGGTCTGATCTGAGCGGCTATTGTCTCTGTCAGGTCGTCTCTGCCCGATGTAGACATGATGGTGGAGAGTGACTGCTACGACGCCTCAGACGGACAGGTTCTCATGAGTCGCCTACAGTGGGATGGATCCTCAGACATCTCCCCCTCCGATTCAGCCTCCTCCAAAGCCAGTAAGAGAACCGAATTCAGGTCCACATTCTGTACATTCATACAGTGGAGGTCGGTCTCATCTCATCCCCTGCTCTCAATCTCTCTACCAGGCACCAACAACTCAGATTCTAAGAAGCCCAAGAAGAAGAAGAAGACGTCTCTTAGCCTAAACAGCACAGGAGGAGGAGGGGGCGGCAGTGGGAGTGGAGGAGGCAGTAGCTCCCAGAGTAGTCTAGTAGGCCTATCCAACAGAAAGAAGAAGCCCAAGCTTCCTGTTCCCCCTGCCCCCAGTATCTATGACAACCTAAACTAGGATAGTCCCAGTCTGCCCCCCCCCCCCCTCCCTCTGAGGCAAAGATGATAACCCATTAACTCACATCCACTCACTCACACATTAATATCAGCTCTGATCAGCCTGTGTCGTAACTTCTCTTTTTTCACTGGACAGCACCCCCTTCATTTGAACTTATTTTTATTTGTTTGTTAAGAAGACAATATTTGCAATTCCAGTTATAAAGAAACATGGATTGTTCACTTTAATTATGTTTTTTGTTAATCAGTGATTTAGGCTTCAGACATTGACCAATCACACTCCGCTGCACTCTGATCTGTTTTCTCCTGAAAACAAACATTAAGTTTTCTTTTTGACTGTGTCTCTGTTTAGGAGGGGACTTGTGACCTAATTGGCATCACCTTACGACTACGTTGTTATTGTGGTGGATGTCAGTGCTATCTTGTTGTTTCACCAGTATTGGGGTACTTGATGGTGGCTTTATCCGTACTTGCATTGTATTGCACAGTGGTGTGTGTGTGTGTTTATGAATGTTTGTTGTGTAAAGTTGACTGTTTTCCATGTTGTGTGTGTGTGATTTAATTTGTTTTCAGATTACTATGCATCTCTGAATGTGCCATTGTGGTAGAGTCAGTATATGTGTTATTTGTATATTTAACTTTTTGGTTTACATTGACTGTGTCAAGTGAGAATGTATTTAATGTCTGCACTCAGTAAATTGTAAATGCAGATGTTGGACGTGTTTTTATATACCGATACATGTGGTATGATGACCTATGTAAAAGAATCATGATTTAATTGGATACTGTATACATACACGGCAACCTTCTACCATACACAGCTTCATGCTAAACATGCTTCTTCCTGTCTATCTTTACTGTTTCATACTCAGTCTGAAGTTGCTCTAACCTGCTTCTGCTGCAAATCACTATCACTCTATACAAGTTGTAGATCTCACATTGCTTCCTGTTGAATAATGCTAAAGTATAGTGGAGTCAACCAGCTTTTCCCCCAATAATACTCTAGGTCAATCTGCATCACTTGACTTGCTTTCAAAGTCTGTCTCTCTGATTATGTGCAGTGTCTATGCGCTTGTAGGAATTCAAATCCGCCGCTTGGTAACAGAAGTGCCATGGCTGTTGCATGGGATATTTCAGACTGTTATTCTTGCCATTTTCAGTTTTTACTCTAGCTAACGAGTTAAGTTTGATATATGTTGTTATTCATTCCTGTTTGAGGGGCCCACCAGACTATACTTGCTAGGGAGAATCTTATATACCCTGAGTTTTCATTTAGAACATTCAGCCAGTGATGAAATGTGACATCACTTTAATGTGCACTAAAAGAATCAACCTTTAAGTGAAAAAATACCTATTTTGGATATGGCTCATTTAATTTGTCCTCTTTGCTGACAGGGTAAAGGGGGAATGGCCTGTATTACTAATACTGTGTAATTTATTTGTGTGTATCAGTGTGTCTCTGAACAATATGAGTGTGGACAAATGACGCAATAGAAAGTGTCTTCACAACACAAAAACTACTTTTTTCATGCACGTGTGTGTGCATGTGCAAATATGTCAATTGTATATTGTGACGCACAGGTAGGTTTTCTTTATCTCAGTTTCCCAAGTGTACAGAGGTTTCTTTGTCTGAGTAAAATAGTGTCATTCAGATTTCTTGCGTTCTGTCATTTTGTCCAATATCAGACATACTCCCTCTTTACACAGGGACTGATTGGTTTGAATGTCTTTAAATCTGAAGCCAGAGGAAAACAATCAAACTTAAGGGATAAAGATATTTTCCCTCTCATCTGTGTTAAATTCCCCAACAGAAATCCTGATGTGTCCGATGTGGTTTCATCCCATTCATTCTATGTACAGTAAATACATATTTACAGTATTTTCTAAACCAAACATGTTGCTTATTTTCATGCATTAACTTATATGGTTTAAAATAACTAAAGATATTAGCGTAGAGAAATTCAAGCAACAAAAATCCTTAAACTTGTTTTGCCTTGCAATAAGGCAGTCGTTACAGTCCACAATAACTAAGGTGAAAGCTCATTTCCAAAGAACTGGAAAGAAAGTAGAAATATAACCACCACTCCATACATAGCGAGTGGTTTCGAAGTTGCTCTAGAGTCAAGTCTTTAGTTGTATAATCTTCATGTTGTTTCCGTTGCAAATGAGGAAATGAATTGCTCGTTCAAACACGTACTACAAAAAGAAAACATTTCTGGAACGTTAACATGTATATAATGAAAAGAGTATGTGGCCATGATGTGAAGAGATGCATTATCCTAGGTCTAGATTCAATCAGATCAAGTGTTAACCGGCGATAGCTGATTTCTGGCGGTGCGGTGCACCTGCGTTGGAGCTGTCAAATCGGTGAGTGGCTGCTCTTTATCATTATCACCAAGCCACACCTGTCCTACTTGCATTATAAGTTCAGAACGAGAACGTGTAGGCTAGATAGAAATTACGCTCAAATTGAAAATAAGTCAAATAAAGATTTCTAATCAGCTTCATCGAGGTGTAGATTACATCTCACATTCCATTGTTCGAACATGTAAACAAGGCTCCGTGGTATTTACTTAAAGCAAAGCACGGTTTCGACTGCTACAGTTTTGCAGTTTAACTGACGCTCAGCCCAGAAGGACAATTTCCATACACGGCCACATAGATAAGTCAGATTTCAAAATGTATAATACGACACTTAAGTCATCACCTTTGTGCACAAATCATCCATTGATTTATTCAAATATTTGGAGATAATTCCAACATTTTATATTCATCAGTCTGCCATGTTTTTTGATGATGTCTGCGCTGCTCCCTGTGCACAATGTGATGTTGATCTGTATAAACTGGATTCGACCCGGATATAGACGGACATGAATTGGCGTATGCGAACGTGAGTAGATAACCTTGAAAACAAAAGGCGGACATCTTGGACACAGTCTCCAGTTCTTATACCTCAGTGGATTGACAGCACTAACACAGTTCCACCTCCCACACAACTTCTATACGGATGTGGGCTTAAGCGGATCTGATTGAATACAGACCCTAATTTCTGAGAGCAACCTAATACAGAACAGGCTATGTTTGCTATGTGAAGCCAAACTGACCAGAAGATGTTGCTGACACAGTGGGCCAAGCAGCCTGGTCTGGGTGTGATGCTGATGGTTCTGCCCTATAAAGGATCAACAGGAGCCTGGACCCACTCATTGTTTTCTGAGAAACAAATTACCACTCAGTATTATCTCAGCTTCATACTAACAAACACATTCCAGATACTTAAATCTCTGCATACAATCGATCTCATATTATGCTATTTGCTGGTGCATGCACAAACACAGGCACAACCACTCTTAGGATTCCAGTTGAGCTCTATGGTGTCTGAGGCAGAGGCCCCTTAACTCCATTCATCCTCCTGACACAGTTGTTTTTTCCCTCTCATTCTCCTGCCCAGATGAGGGCCCTTCCATCCTGCCTCCTCTCCCCGCTCACCGGCTGTGCATTCCAAAGATGAGGAAGCTGAAGAACACAGTGACTCCCACCAGGAGATGGTAGCAGGGGCGGTGAAGAACTGACGGTAGTTGATGCGGAAGTACCAGACCACGGCTAACATCACCACAAACACAGGCACCACCAGGCTGCTGGTGCTCAGAGCCAGGCCTGCAGCCTGATTCCCCCACTAGCCCAGGCGAGCTGTCTCCTCCTGGGCTGGCCTCCCGCAGCACCTGGGACACGTGGCAGTGGATCACACTGTTGTGAGAGATGTTGAGGGAGAGCAGAGTCGCACAGGATCCTGAAGCAGCTGGCCCTGGTAGATCAACTTGATCTGACACTCCCGCCCTGAGAAGTACTTACTAGAGGGGAGAAAGAAATGTCTCTGTAAGACTGTATGGGAGAGATATGCATGTTCAATAAATCAAAAAAAGGTTCAACACAGAAAATGCATAATGAGAGCTGCCATATCATAATAACCTCTTCAGTAGACCCACTGTATCCTGGGCACCAACAACTCAGATTCTAAGAAGCCCAAGAAGAAGAAGACGTCTCTTGGCCTAAACAGCACAGGAGGAGGGGGCGGCAGTGGGAGTGGAGGAGGCAGTAGCTCCCAGAGTAGTCTAGTAGACCAATCCAACAGAAAGAAGCCCAAGCTTCCTGTTCCCCCTGCCCCCAGTATCTATGACAACCTAAACTAGGATAGTCCCAGTCTGCCCCTTCCCCTCTCAGAGGCAAAGATGATTACCCATTAACTCACATCCACTCACTCACACATTAATATCAGCTCTGATTAGCCCAGGGGTTGTAACTTCTCTTTTTTCATAACTGGACACAGCACCCCTTCATTTGAGCATCATTCTTATTTGTTTGTTGTTGAAGACAATATTTTGCAATTCAGTTATAAAGAAACATGGAAGCAGCTGTAAGACTGTATGGGAGAGATATGCATGTTCAATAAATCAAAAGAAGGTTAAACACAGAACATACATAATGAGAGCTGCCATATCATACTAACCTCTTCAGTAGACCCACTGTATCCTGGGGTCTCAGGACTGCCACCTCTTCTGTGTCATTCAGGAACTTCAAACGAACCGTGATGCTGGTGCAGGAGACCACTGGGCTCAGCTTCTGAACCTTTTCTTCTTCCTCATAGTCATCCTCTTCCTCATCATCTTCATCATCATCATCAGGCTGGTATGTCTGAGGTTTCTTCCCCTGGATATTCAACAGCAGGTCAACTCCAGCCCCTGCAGTCCCCTCTCCTGTTATCTCCCCATCTTCCCTCTCAGACCCAGGCTCCCCCTCCTCTGGCTTGTTCTCCTGGGAGGGTGGAGGTGTTTGCTGCTCTGGGGTGTCTGCACTTGGTGGCCCTCCACTGTAACTGTCATGGCGCCCCAGCCCGATTAGAGAGGCGTGGGCCCCGACTGTAAGGATGGTGCTTAGGATGTGGTCTCCACGATCTGCCACTTGCGTGGAGAGCCAAGCCAGGACCAGGGCCAAGACCAGGAGTAACACACCGCTTACTGCAGCCACCTCGTCTCCCATCCCGTCCATTGTCAGTGCACATACCGCCATCTCTGTCCTTTGTGTCTGTTGAAAAGTGAAAGAAGTGCATAGATACATATGAGTAGAAAGCCTATGAGCAGAGACCTGTATTACAACAGTCAGGGACAGAGACCTGTATTACAACAGTCAGGGACAGAGACCTGTATTACAACAGTCAGGGACAGAGACCTGTATTACAACAGTCAGGGACAGAGACCTGTTTTACAACTGTCAGGGACAGAGACCTGTATTACAACAGTCAGGGACAGAGACCTGTTTTACAACAGTCAGGGACAGAGACCTGTTTTACAACTGTCAGGGACAGAGACCTGTATTACAACTGTCAGGGACAGAGACCTGTATTACAACTGTCAGGGACAGAGACCTGTATTACAACAGTCAGGGACAGAGACCTGTATTACAACTGTCAGGGACAGAGACCTGTTTACAACTGTCAGGGACAGAGACCTGTATTACAACTGTCAGGGACAGAGACCTGTATTACAACTGTCAGGGACAGAGACCTGTATTACAACTGTCAGGGACAGAGACCTGTTTTACAACTGTCAGGGACAGAGACCTGTTTTACAACTGTCAGGACAGAGACCTGTTTTACAACTGTCAGGGACAGAGACCTGTTTTACAACTGTCAGGGACAGAGACCTGTTTTACAACTGTCAGGGACAGAGACCTGTTTTACAACTGTCAGGGACAGAGACCTGTTTTACAACTGTCAGGGACAGAGACCCTGACAGAGACCTGTTTTACAACTGTCAGGGACAGAGACCTGTATTACAACTGTC
>NW_025753142.1:0-11238 GCF_021184085.1 Oncorhynchus gorbuscha
GTTCTATTAGATAGCTAACTCTTTGTTCTATTAGATAGCTAACTCTTTGTTCTATTAGATAGCTAACTCTGTCTTCTATTAGATAGGCTAACTCTGTCTTCTATTAGATAGCTAACTCTGTCTTCTAATAGATAGCTAACTGTGTTCTATTAGATAGGGTGACTCTCAATAATCCCTCTGGGTCCTACTGTGATAGTGACTCTCAATAATCCCTCTGTGTTCACATTAGATAGGTGACTCTGGGTCCTATCAGATAGGTGACTCTGGGTCCTATTAGATAGGTGACTCTGGGTCCTATTAGATAGGTGACTCCTCAATAATCCTCTGTGTTCTATCAGATAGGTGACTCTGGGTCCTATCAGATAGGTGACTCTGGGTCCTATTAGATAGGTGACTCTAGTCCTATTAGATAGGTGACTCTCAATAATCCCTCTGTGTTATATTAGATAGGTGACTCTCAATAATCCCTCTGTGTTCTATCAGATAGGTGACTCTCAATAATCCATCTGTGTTCTATCAGATAGGTGACTCTCAATAATCCCTCTGTGTTCTATCAGATAGGTGACTCTCAATAATCCCTCTGTGTTCTATCAGATAGGTGACTCTCAATAATCCCTCTGTGTTCTATCAGATAGGTGACTCTCAATAATCCCTCTGTGTTCTATTAGATAGGTGACTCTCAATAATCCCTCTGTGTTCTATTAGATAGGTAACTCTCAATAATCCCTCTGTGTTCTATTAGATAGGTAACTCTCAATAATCCCTCTGTGTTCTATTAGATAGGTGACTCTCAATAATCCCTCTGTGTTCTATTAGATAGGTGACTCTCAATAATCCCTCTGTGTTCTATTAGATAGGTAACTCTCAATAATCCCTCTGTGTTCTATCAGATAGGTGACTCTCAATAATCCCTCTGTGTTCTATTAGATAGGTGACTCTCAATAATCCCTCTGTGTTCTATTAGATAGGTGACTCTCAATAATCCCTCTGTGTTCTATTAGATAGGTGACTCTCAATAATCCCTCTGTGTTCTATTAGATAGGTGACTCTCAATAATCCCTCTGTGTTCTATTAGATAGGTGACTCTCAATAATCCCTCTGTGTTCTATTAGATAGGTGACTCTCAATAATCCCTCTGTGTTCTATTAGATAGGTGACTCTCAATAATCCCTCTGTGTTCTTTTAGATAGGTGGCTCTCAATAATCCCTCTGTCTTCTATTAGATAGGTGACTCTCAATAATCCCTCTGTGTTCTTTTAGATAGGTGACTCTCAATAATCCCTCTGTCTTCTATTAGATAGGTGACTCTCAATAATCCCTCTGTGTTCTATTAGATAGCTAACTCTTTGTTCTATTAGATAGCTAACTCTTTGTTCTATTAGATAGCTAACTCTTTGTTCTATTAGATAGCTAACTCTGTCTTCTATTAGATAGCTAACTCTGTCTTCTATTAGATAGCTAACTGTGTTCTATTAGATAGGTGACTCTCAATAATCCCTCTGGGTCCTATCAGATAGGTGACTCTCAATAATCCCTCTGTGTTCTATTAGATAGGTGACTCTGGGTCCTATCAGATAGGTGACTCTGGGTCCTATTAGATAGGTGACTCTGGGTCCTATTAGATAGGTGACTCTCAATAATCCCTCTGTGTTCTATCAGATAGGTGACTCTGGGTCCTATCAGATAGGTGACTCTGGGTCCTATTAGATAGGTGACTCTGGGTCCTATTAGATAGGTGACTCTCAATAATCCCTCTGTGTTCTATTAGATAGGTGACTCTCAATAATCCCTCTGTGTTCTATCAGATAGGTGACTCTCAATAATCCATCTGTGTTCTATCAGATAGGTGACTCTCAATAATCCCTCTGTGTTCTATCAGATAGGTGACTCTCAATAATCCCTCTGTGTTCTATCAGATAGGTGACTCTCAATAATCCCTCTGTGTTCTATCAGATAGGTGACTCTCAATAATCCCTCTGTGTTCTATTAGATAGGTGACTCTCAATAATCCCTCTGTGTTCTATTAGATAGGTAACTCTCAATAATCCCTCTGTGTTCTATTAGATAGGTAACTCTCAATAATCCCTCTGTGTTCTATTAGATAGGTGACTCTCAATAATCCATCTGTGTTCTATTAGATAGGTGACTCTCAATAATCCCTCTGTGTTCTATTAGATAGGTAACTCTCAATAATCCCTCTGTGTTCTATCAGATAGGTGACTCTCAATAATCCCTCTGTGTTCTATTAGATAGGTGACTCTCAATAATCCCTCTGTGTTCTATTAGATAGGTGACTCTCAATAATCCCTCTGTGTTCTATTAGATAGGTGACTCAATAATCCCTCTGTGTTCAGATAACTCTCAATAATCCCTCTGTGTTCTATTAGATAGGTGACTCTCAATAATCCTCTGTGTTCTATTAGATAGGTGACTCTCAATAATCCCTCTGTGTTCTATTAGATAGGTGACTCTCAATAATCCCTCTGTGTTCTATTAGATAGGTGACTCTCAATAATCCCTCTGTGTTCTTTTAGATAGGTGGCTCTCAATAATCCCTCTGTCTTCTATTAGATAGGTGACTCTCAATAATCCCTCTGTGTTCTTTTAGATAGGTGACTCTCAATAATCCCTCTGTCTTCTATTAGATAGGTGACTCTCAATAATCCCTCTGTGTTCTATTAGATAGGTGACTCTCAATAATCCCTCTGTCTTCTATTAGATAGGTGACTCTCAATAATCCCTCTGTGTTCTATTAGATAGGTGACTCTCAATAATCCCTCTGTCTTCTATTAGATAGGTGACTCTCAATAATCCCTCTGTGTTCTTTTAGATAGGTGACTCTCAATAATCCCTCTGTCTTCTATTAGATAGGTGACTCTCAATAATCCCTCTGTGTTATTTTAGATAGGTGACTCTCAATAATCCCTCTGTCTTCTATTAGATAGGTGACTCTCAATAATCCCTCTGTGTTCTATTAGATAGGTGACTCTCAATCCATAATAAGGCAGAGGATGCAAATCCATAACACCTATGTTTTTTCAGCAATAGCTGAGGTCTAACTTCTTACTATCAATTTCTATCAGACAATCATCAGTCATTTCTGTCAGTGCTGAGCTTGTTGAGTGGCCATCTCTACAAGTATGCTGAAAGTCTGTTGTTCATTTTTTGTCTTTGTAAAATAACTTTGTATTTGATCAAACACCTTTTTTTTTTGATGAATGACCTCACTGCTCAGTCAGGCATGTGAGACATACCATCATATCATCTCATTAGATCATTATAATCACTAAATACATGTGTAGTGATACAAATAAATGTAGCTAGTCGCTGTGGAAGACATTTTATAGATAAAAGCTAGCATGATTTTCTCCTTCCAGATAACAACAGCTGATTCAAAGGGGAGTTTAAACACTTCCACGCTTAGAAGCTGAAAGGAATCTCTCTGCTGAAGTTAGTAGGTAATCAATGAGAGAGCAGACTCCTCCTTTACCTACTAATACACAACACTCTACTCAACCTCTCAACCACTCATTAGTTTCCCCGTCACTGAGATATATTTATTCACTGGGAGATTCTCATTTGAGCAAAAGTCTGTCCTCTCCTCGACTCCTCTGTCCTCCTCTGTAAGTTGTTCTGAATAAGAGCGTCTGCTGAATGACTAAAATGTAAATGTAATGCTCTGCTCCCAGATGTTTTCCTGTTCAAGAACATCCATTAGATCGTCAACAGAAACCACCTGTTGTTGGACAGCAGAAAGGTGCTTTATGGACACGAGCCCTGATCTACACCCGTATTCTGAAGAGTGTTCATAACAGTTTGGCTTATTAGATCACATTGAAGCAGATTGTTCTGGACTGGGAAAACCTGATCCTAGATCAGCTCTCCTAATCTGAGACACTTTATGAATAAGGGAAAGGTCTCCCCTGATCTGAAAGCATTAATAACTTTACGTATAACGTTGTGGGTTCCCATGTTGATGGTGATACTGCAGCTTAGCTTCCACCATGTCATCCCAGGTTGGATCAACATAACATAAGGACTTAATTATCACCAAGGGGAAATGTTGTTTTTATCTGAAATTTGATTATGAAAGAAGGCCAAACCTTAGAATAACAAAAAGCTATAAATTGTAGGTTTAAACACAATAATGGTGTACTGCAAAAAGCTTTGACACATAAACTCAAATCTAGTTGAAATATTGATTTATCACTTTTAATATTCTATGGACTAATCTAAGACATGCTGAGAAGCATAAAACAATACAGAAACATGATAAAGTCAGACTTGAGAACATCTTGCCATGAAGCACTTTAAATTTATGTTATATGAAGTGAATACATGAGTGACAGGGTGAGAGAACCAATCAGACACAAGGTCGTAAAGGCTCATTGGTTACAATCTAACCATTATGTTACTTCTAGGACTGTAGGTCGTAGCTGTAGGTGTAGTAGAGACGGTGCCTTTCTTCAGCTGGCAGGTCTCAGTGTGTTCCTGGGCGGATGGTGGTGGTGAAGGTCTTGTAGCTGTTATCTGTCCGATGTTGTCCTCCCACACCTAATAATAATAATAATCGACCGTAATAGTAATAATATTCGTCCTCCTCCTCATCATCATAATTGATTGCTTTTTCCAGTGCTCAAAGCGCCCTGCATAGTAAGGGGTAAACTCACTTCCAGCTTCAGGACAGACTTGTGGATGATCATGAACCATTCATTGGGATTATTTGAAGGATCGAATGAAGGCCAAACTCTTTGAAGGAACAAGTTATATTGAATTAAAATGTTAGATTGGTGTCCCATAAGAGCTTGAAACTAACAGCACGAACTGTATTCAGACAGGAGTAAAAATACAGTTGAAAAGATGAGAGGAGACAGGTGAAAGAACCACCAGAACAATCCTGAATCAGCAGAAATACAGGCTGTTATTGAGTTGTAGATAGTGGCTCTTCAGAAGTGTGTTTGATTTACCCACCAGCGTATCCTGGATGGAGGGAGATGTTACTGGTATAGAAACTGTCAGGTGAGAGGAGAGAGAGGCCATGGCACACTGTCTGAGAGAGAGGAGGGGAGGGGAGACGAGAGAGAGGCCATGGCACACTGTCTGAGAGAGAGGAGGGGAGGGGAGACGAGAGAGGGGCCATAGTACACTGTCTGGGAGAGAGGAGAGGAGTGAGATCTAGCTGTTTATAAAGATCTCAGGCACACACACACACACGGGCATAATGACCCCCACTTGGTATGTGTAGGAATACTTAATTGCAACTCAACCAATGAGAGCACAACCGCATTGCGCCGACAGAGACGGTCGCCGCTCGTGTTCTTAGGAAACTATGCAGTATTTTGTTTTTTATGTATTATTTACGTTGTTACCCCGGGAAACCTTAAGTCTTATTACATACCTTAAGTCTTATTACATACAGACAATAATAACTATTGATATAAGAGCAATGTCAACTTACCAACATTATGACCAGGAATACGACTTTCTCCCGAAGCGAACTTGTTCGGACCACTACCCAGGGCGATGGAGCTAATTCCAGTAGGCAATCCAAAAACAACAACAGCGCAGAAGGGGAGTCGAAGAGGCCACCTTGTCAGGATCCATAAACATGCACATCGCACACACCGCTTCTGAATATACTACCAGCCAATGTCCAGTCACTTGACAGCAAGGTACACGAAATTCGAGCAAGGGTTGCCTTCCAGAGAGACATCAGAGATTGTAACATTCTCTGTTTCCACGGAAACATGGCTCTCTCTGGATATGTTGTCAGAATCGGGTGACGCACTGGGCTTCTCAATGCACTGCACAGACAGAGATAAACACCTCTCTGGGAAAAGGAAGGGGCGGGGGTGTATGCTCTATGATTAACGACTCATGGTGTAATCACAACAACCTACAGGAACTCAAGTCCTTCTGCTCAACGGATCTAGAATTCCTTACAATCACCCGATCTAGAATTCCTTACAATTGTCGGCCATTTTACCTACCAAGAGAATTCTCATCAGTTATAGTCACAGCTGTGTATAATTCACCCTCAAGCAGACACTAAGACGGCCATCAAGGAACTTCACTGGACTCTATGTAAACTGGAAACCATACATCCTGAGGCTGCATTGCAGCTGCGGATTTTAACAAAGCAAATTTGAGAACAAGTCTACCTAAATCAAATCAAATCAAATTCTATTTATAGCCCTGCATATCAAAGGATATCTCAAAGTGCTGTACAGAAACCCCAGCCTAAACCCCAAACAGCAAACAATGCAGGTGTAAAAGCACGGTGGCTAGGAAAACTCCCTAGAAAGGCCAAAACCTAGGGAAGAAACCTAGAGAGGAACCGGGCTGTGGGGTGGCCAGTCCCTCTTCTGGCTGTGCCGGGTAGAGATTATAACAGAACATGACCAAGATGTTCAAATGTTCATAAATGACCAGCATGGTCAAATAATAATAAGGCAGAACAGTTGAAACTGGAGCAGCAGCACAGTCAGATGGACTGGGGAGCCAGCAAGGAGCCATCATGTCAGGTAGTCCTGGGGCACGGTCCTAGGGCTCAGGTCCTCCGAGAGAGAGAAAGAAAGAGAGAATTAGAGAGAGCATATGGGGTGGCTAGTCCTCTCTTCTGGCTGTGCCAGGTGGAGATTATAACAGAAACGTGGCCAAGATGTTCAAATGTTCATAAAATGACCAGCATGGTTGAATAATAGTAAGGCAGAACAGTTGAAACTGAGCAGGAGCATGGCCAGGTGGACTGGGGACAGCAAGGAGTCCTCATGTCAGGTAGTCCTGGGACATGGTCCTAGGGCCCAGGCCAGTTGAAACTGGAGCAGCAGCATGGCCAGGTGGACTGGGGACAGCAAGGAGTCATCATGTCAGGTAGTCCTGGGGCATGGTTCTAGGGCTCAAAACCTAAATTCTTCCAGAACATTGATTGCGCTATGCCTATGCGCTATACCCTTGACCACTGCTACTCTAACTTCCGATGCATACAAAGCCCTCCCCAGCCCTCGCTTTGGCAAATCCGACCAGGACGCCATTTTGCTCTGTCCGTCTTATAGGCAGAAACTCAAACAGGATTTACCAGTGACAAGAACCATTCAACTCTGGTCCGACCAATTGGAAGCCATGCTTCAAGATTGTTTTGATCACGTGGACTGGAATATGTTCCGGTCAGCCTCAGAGAACAACATCGATACGTGCGTTTATAAAGAAGTGCATTGGAGATGTTGTACCCACTGTGACTGTTAAAACCTACTCTAACCAGAAACTGTGGATGGATGGCGGCATTTGCTCAAAACTGGAAGCGCGATCAACCGCAATTAACCATGGAAAGACATCTGGGAATATGTCTGAATATAAACTGTGTAACTATTCCCTCCGCAAGGCAATCAAACAAGCGAAATGCCAGTACAGGGACAAGGTAGAGTCGAAATTAAACAGCTCAGACGTATGTGGCAGCATCTACAGGAAATCACAGACTACAGAAAGAAATCCAGCCATGTCAAGGACACTGATGCCACGCTTCCAGACAAACTACACACCTTCTTTGCCCACTTTGAGGACAATACAGTGCCACCATCACGACCCGCTATCAAGGACTGCGCCCCCTCCCCCCCTGTGTTAACCCTCACAAATCTGCTGACCCAGACAGCATCCCTAGCCGCATCCTCAAATCATGCGCAGACCTGGTGGTTGGTGTGTTTACGAACATATTCAATCCCTCCCTATCCCAGTCTGTTGTCCCCAAATGTTTCAAGATGGCTACCATTGTTCCTGTACCCAAGAAGGCAAAGATAACTGAACTAAATGACTACCGCTGTAGCACTCACTTCTGTCATCATGAAGTGCTTTGAGAGACTAGCGAAGGATCATATCACCTTCACCTTACCGGCCACCATAGATAGACCCACTTCAGTTTGCATACCGTCCCAACAGGTCCACAGACAACGCCATCCCCATCACACTGCACAATTCCCTATCCCATCTTGACAAAGGGAATACAGATGTAAGAATGCTGGTCATTGACTACAGCTCAGCATTCAACACCATAGTACCCTCCAAGCTCATCATCAAGCTGGAGGCCCTGGGTCTCAACCCTGTGCAACTGGATCCGGGACTTTCTGACGGGCCGCCCCCAGGTGGTGAAGGTAGGAAACACCATCTCTACTTTGCTGACCCTCAACACTGGGGCCCCAAAAGGGTGCGTGCTCAGTCCTCTCCTGTGCTCACTGTTCGCCCACCACTGATTGGCCATGCATGCCTCCAACTCAATCATCAAGTTTGCAGACGACACAACAGTAATGGGCTTGATTACCAACAACGACGAGACAGCCTACAGGGAGGAGGTGAGGGCACTCAGAGTGAGGTCTCAGGAAAACAATCTCTCACTCAACGTCAACAAAACAAAGGAGATAATTGTGGACTTTAGGAAACAGCAGAGGAAGCATCCCCCCATCCACATCGAAGGGACAGCAGTGGAGAAGGTGGAAAGTTTTACGTTCCTCGGCGTACACATCACAGACAAACTGAAATCACAGACAGAGTCGTGAAGAAGGCTCAACAGCGCCTCTTCAACCTCAGGAGGCTGAAGAAATGTGGCTTGTCACCAAAAATCCCTGACAAATTTTTTACCAATTTTACAAAAAAATATCCAAGACGGCTCAGCAGTTGGATGTGTGTTTTTGTCTTGTCTCTTCGTGTCCCTTGTAAACATAGTTTTTCCTTGTTTTTTGTATATATATTTAATATTTTAACATCACTTTCTATCTACGGACTGAATATACTCTCCTGCCACCTGCCTCACCCAATGCGGTACGGATCTGCTATTTTTATACTCATCAACAACTAGCCAGCTAACTGGCTACTAGTTAGCCACGGCCCGCTAGCTGTCTAAAGTACATTGGACTGTTAGCTTAAGAGGCTAATCCGTCATCTGAACCGTCGCCTGAACCGGAACCCCAACAGATGCTAGCCAACTAAATAGCTACTAGCTAGAAGTCATCAGCCACGTCTAGCACGGACAACTCTCGCCAGTCTGCACAGCGCGACTAAGACCAGAGCAAATCAGACTTAATTTTCTCCATATATCCGGATTCCTACCACAAGCTCTGTGACATCACCTGGTTTAAATGATATTTCTAAGGATATCTCATATATCTCATATATCTCATATATCTTCAAAGAGGGAGACACTCTAGACCCAAATTGCTACAGACCTATATCTATCCTACCCTGTCTTTCTAAGGTCTTCGAAAGCCAAGTCAACAAACAGATTACCGACCATTTCGAATCCCACCGTACCTTCTCCGCTATGCAATCTGGTTTCAGAGCTGGTCATGGGTGCCATCGATAAGAGACATTACTGTGCTGCCGTATTCATCGACCTGGCCAAGGCTTTCGACTCTGTCAATCATCACATTCTTATTGGCAACTCAAACACCTTGGTTTTAAAATGATTGCCTCGCCTGGTTCACCAACTACTTCTTTTGATAGAGTTCAGTGTGTCAAATCAGAGGGCCTGTTGTCCGGACCTCTTGCAGTCTCCTGTCGGGCTGTATCACCGCCTGGTACGTCAACTGCACCGCCCTCAAATGCAAGGCTCTCCAGAGGGTGGTGTGGTCTGCACAACGCATCACCGGGGGCGAACTACCTGCCCTCCATGACACCTACAGCACCCGATGTCACAGGAAGGCCAAAAATATCATCAAGGACATCAACCACCAAAGCCACTGCCTGTTCACACCGTTACCATCCAGAAGGCGAAGTCAGTACAGGTGCATCAAAGCTGGGACAGAGAGACTGAAAAACAGATTCTATCTCAAGGCCATCGGACTGCTAAACAACCATCACTAACTCAGAGAGGCTGCGGCCTACATTGAGACCCAATCACTGGTCACTTTAATAAATGGATCACTAGTCACCTTATACAATGCACTCTAAATAACGCCACTTTAATAATGTTTACACATCTTACATTACTCACATCACATGTATATACTCTATTTTATACCATATACTTTGACATTGCCCATCCATATACTTACATGTACATATTCTCATTCACCCCCTTATATTTGTGTGTATAAGGTAGTTGTTGCGGAATTGTTAGATTACTTGTTAGATATTACTGCACTGTCGGAACTAGAAGCACAAGCATTTCGCGACACTCCCATTAACATCTGCTAATCATGTGTACGTGACGAATAACATTTGATTTGATTTGATTACCAAGATAAATGTGGAAGCCTATAACGTGTAACAACAAGTTCTGATACTATCTGAAATGCTGATTGAACAAATTGTATTCCAGATAAAGTCAAAAGGCCAGCCCAGTGAATCAACAGTTAGGTGAGGGAGAGGACATTACTAATGGTGGAGATGGTAAATAGTACTGCATAGAATCTGTAATTCTTCAGTAATACCATGAATCATTATATACATTGCGTTCAGAAAGTATTCAGACCCCTTGACTTTTTCTACATTTTGTTACTTTATGGCCGTATTCTTAAATGGATTCAAACTTTTTAGTCTTCTCATTTTCTCATCAGTCGACACACATTACCCCGTAATGACAAAGTGAAAAGAGAAATTTAGATTGGACATTATTTGGAAAGGCACACCCCTGTCTATATAAAGTCCCACAATTGACTGTGCAGGTCAGAGCAAAAACCAAGCGAAAGGTCAAAGATATTGTCCGTAGAGCTCTGAGACAGGATTGTGTTAAGGCACAGATCTGGGGAAGAACAAAAGGAGGTGACTGATGGTGGAGAACAGGAGGAGGTGACTGATGGTGGAGAACAAGAGGAGGTGACTGATGGTGGAGAACAAGAGGAGGTAACTGATGGTGGAGAACAGGAGGAGGTGACTGATGGTGGAGAACAGGAGGGGGTAACTGATGATGGAGAACAGGAGGAGGTAACTGATGATGGAGAACAGGAGGGGGTAACTGATGGTGGAGAACAAGAGGAGGTGACTGATGGTGGAGAACAGGATGAGGTGACTGATGGTGGAGAACAGGATGAGGTGACTGATGGTGGAGAACAGGAGGAGGTAACTGATGGTGGAGAACAAGAGGAGGTAACTGATGGTGGAGAACAAGAGGAGGTAACTGATGGTGGAGAACAAGAGGAGGTAACTGATGGTGGAGAACAAGAGGAGGTGACTGATGGTGGAGAACAGGAGGAGGTGACTGATGGTGGAGAACAAGAGGAGGTAACTGATGGTGGAGAACAGGAGGAGGTG
>NW_025753143.1:0-11234 GCF_021184085.1 Oncorhynchus gorbuscha
ACCCCTCTATATAGCCTTGGTTGTTATTTTACTGCTGCTGTTTAATTATTTGTTACTTTTATTTTTTATTTTTTACTTAACACTTTTTAATATTTTTATTCTTAACTTCATAAAGCATTGTTGGTTAAGTTCTTGTCAGTAAGCATTTCACTGTAAGGTCTACCTACACCTGTTGTATTCGGTGCATGTGACAAATACGATTTGATTTGACAAACACAGACATACTCAGGTGTGAACAGGAAGCGTCTTCAGGGCTGGTACCCCGACACCTTTCTGTGTGTGTGTGGTGTGTGTGTGGGCACGTGCATGTCATGAATGCCAGTGTGTGCGTGTCTGCCATCCACACAACTACACTCTGAGGCAATAGTTAACTGTTGCTGTGCCCTTTTTAGACCGTTGCTATGGCACCACTTTGCACATGTTGTCTGAATTTTTTCTCTCTCTGTCTTCCTGAGATGGCCCCAATTCCTCTCTCTGTCTTCCTGAGATGACCCCAATTCCTCTCTCTGTCTTCCTGAGATGGCCCCAATTCCTCTCTCTGTTTTACACGTCCGCATTATGTTTTACACGTCTTGCATTATGTTTTACACATCCGCATTATGTTTTACACGTCTGCATTATGTTTTACATGTCTGCCTTGTTTTACACGTCTGCCTTGTTTAACACATCCGCATTATGTTTTACATGTTACATTTACATTACATTACATTTAAGTCATTTAGCAGACGCTCTTATCCAGAGCGACTTACAAATTGGTGCATTCACCCTATGACATCCAGTGGAACAGTCACTTTACAATAGTGCATCTAAAACTTAAGGGGGGGGGGGGTGAGAGGGATTACTTATCCTATCCTAGGTATTCCTTAAAGAGGTGGGGTTTCAGGTGTCTCCGGAAGGTGGTGATTGACTCCGCTGTCCTGGCGTCGTGAGGGAGTTTGTTCCACCATTGGGGGGCCAAGACATGTCTGCCTTGTTTTACACGTCCGCATTATGTTTTACACGTCCGCATTATGTTTTACATGTCTGCCTTGTTTTACACATCCGCATTATGTTTTACACGTCTGCCTTGTTTTACACATCCGCATTATGTTTTACACATCCGCATTATGTTTTACACGTCTGCATTATGTTTTACACGTCTGCCTTGTTTTACACATTCGCATTATGTTTTACACATCCGCATTATGTTTTACACATCCGCATTATGTTTTACACATCCGCATTATGTTTTACACGTCTGCATTATGTTTTACACATCCGCATTATGTTTTACACGTCTGCATTATGTTTTACACGTCTGCATTATGTTTTACACATCCGCATTATGTTTTACACATCCGCATTATGTTTTACACGTCCGCATTATGTTTTACACATCCGCATTATGTTTTACACGTCTGCATTATGTTTTACACGTCTGCATTATGTTTTACACGTCTGCCTTGTTTTACACATCCGCATTATGTTTTACATGTCTGCCTTGTTTTACACGTCCGCATTATGTTTTACACATCCGCATTATGTTTTACATGTCTGCCTTGTTTTACACGTCCGCATTATGTTTTACACGTCCGCATTATGTTTTACATGTCTGCCTTGTTTTACACGTCTGCCTTGTTTTACACATCCGCATTATGTTTTACATGTCTGCCTTGTTTTACACGTCCGCATTATGTTTTACACGTCCGCATTATGTTTTACATGTCTGCCTTGTTTTACACGTCTGCCTTGTTTTACACGTCCGCATTATGTTTTACACGTCCGCATTATGTTTTACACGTCTGCATTATGTTTTACATGTCCGCATTATGTTTTACACGTCCGCATTATGTTTTACACGTCCGCATTATGTTTTACACGTCCGCATTATGTTTTACACGTCCGCATTATGTTTTACACGTCTGCATTATGTTTTACACGTCTGCATTATGTTTTACATGTTTGCCTTGTTTTACACATCCGCATTATGTTTTACACGTCCGCATTATGTTTTACACGTCCGCATTATGATTTACACGTCCGCATTATGTTTACACGTCACGTATGTTTTTACCGTCCGCATTATATTTACACGTCCGCATTATGTTTTACTGCGTCCGCATTATGTTTTACGTCCGCATTATGTTTTACCATCTGCATTATATTTTACCACGTCCGCATTATGTTTTACATCTGCATTATGTTTACATGTTTGCCTTGTTTTTACACGTCCGCATTATGTTTTACACATCCGCATTGTTGTTTTACACGTCCGCATTATGTTTTACACGTCCGCATTATGTTTTACACGTCCGCATTATGTTTTACACGTCCGCATTATGTTTTACACGTCCGCATTATGTTTTACACGTCCGCATTATGTTTTACACGTCTGCATTATGTTTTACACGTCCGCATTATGTTTTACACGTCTGCATTATGTTTTACATGTTTGCCTTGTTTTACACGTCCGCATTATGTTTTACACGTCCAAGCATTATGTTTTACACGTCCGCATTAGTGTCCAGCTCATAATCACTCTGCCCCTTTAATCAGGTCCTAAAGAGAGCACAGTCAATTGGCCTCAGGTGAGCTCATCAGTAGTGGCTGTACTGCAGGCCACCTCCAGGAGAGAGCGCGCTGTCGGGCCACTTGATCCGGCTGATACTCACAACGTCAACATTGTATTTTACGAGAGATGCAGCGAGAGGGAGAGCGAGAGATGCAGCGAGAGGAGAGCAAAGGGGAGAAGCAGTGAGAGGGAGGGAGGGAGAGGAGAAAGGAGAGGGGGGAGAAGCAGTGAGAGGAGGGAGGGAGGGAGAGGAGAAAGGAGAGGGGGAGAGAGGAGCAGCGGGAGGGTGGAGAGGATCTGCGGTAGGGGGGAGAGGAGCAGTGGGAGGGTGGAAAGGATCTGCAGTAGGGGGAGAGGAGCAGTGGGAGGGGTGGAGAGGAGCAGTGGGGGGGTGGAGAGGAGCAGTGGGAGGGGAGAGGAGCAGTGGGAGGGGTGGAGAGGAGCAGTGGGAGGGTGGAGAGGAGCAGTGGGAGGGGGTGGAGAGGATCTGCGGTAGGGGGGGGAGAGGAGCAGTGGGAGGGGTAGACCACTATGACTGACCCAAACTTAAGGAAAGCTTTGACTATGTACAGATTCCGTGAGCATAGCCTTGCTATTGAGAAAGGCCGCTGTAGGCAGACCTGCCTCTCAAGAGAAGACAGGCTATGTGCACACTGCCCACAAAATGATGTGGAAACTGAGCTTCACTTTCTAACCTCCTGCCAAATGTATGCCCATAATAGAGACACATTTCCCTCAGATTACACAGATCCACAAAGAATATCTACTGGGTGAAATACCACGGTGTGCCATCACAGCAGCAAGATTTGTGACCTGTTGCCGCAAGAAAAGGGCAACCAGTAAAGACCAACACCATTGTAAATACAACCCATATTTATGTTTATTTATTTTCCCTTTTGTACTTTACACCATTTGTACATCGTTACAACACGGTATATATACATAATATGACATTTGTAATGCCTTTATTCTTTTGGAACTTCTGTGAGTGTAATTTACTGTTCATTTTTTGTGTTTATTTCTCTTTGGTTTATTATCTACTCACTTGCTTTGGCGATGTTAACATGTGTTTCCCATGTCAATAAAGCCCCTTGAATTAAATTGAGAAACAGCGAGAGGGGGAGAGAGCGAAACAGGGAGAGAGAGATAAGCAGGGAGAGAGAGAGAAGCAGGGAGAGAGAGAGAAGCAGGGAGAGAGAGAGAAGCAGCGAGAGGGAGAGAGAGAGAAGCAGCGAGAGAGAGAGGGAGAGAGAGAGAAGCAGCGAGAGGAGAGAGAGAGCAGCAGCGAGAGGGAGAGAGAGAGAGAGAAGCAGCGAGGGAGAGAGAGAAGCAGCGAGAGGGAGAGAGAGAGAGAAGCAGCGAGAGGAGAGAGAGAGAAGCAGCGAGAGGGAGAGAGAGAGAAGCAGCGAGAGGGAGAGAGAGAGCAGCAGCGAGAGAGAGAGGGAGAGAGAGAGAAGCAGCGAGAGGGAGAGAGAGAGCAGCAGCGAGAGGGAGAGAGAGAGAAGCAGCGAGAGGGAGAGAGAGAGAAGCAGCGAGAGGGAGAGAGAGAGAAGCAGCGAGAGGGAGAGAGAGAGAAGCAGCAAGAGGGAGAGAGAGAGAAGCAGCGAGAGGGAGAGAGAGAGCAGCAGCGAGAGGGGGAGAGAGAGCAGCAGCGAGAGGGGGGAGAGAGAGAGGCAGCGAGAGGGGAAGAGAGAGAAGCAGCGAGAGGGAGAGAGAGAGAGAGCAGCGAGAGAGAGAGAGCAGAAGCAGAGGAGAGAGAGAGAAGCAGCGAGAGGGGGAGAGAGCAGCAGCGAGAGGAGAGAGAGAGAGAAGCAGCGAGAGGGAGAGAGAGAGCAGCAGCGAGAGGGAGAGAGAGAGAGAGAGGAGAGGGAGAGAGAGAGCAGCAGAGAGAGGGAGAGAGAGAGCAGCAGGGAGAGGGGGAGAGAGAGCAGCAGCGAGAGGGGGGAGAGAGAGAGGCAGCGAGAGGGGAAGAGAGAGAAGCAGCGAGAGGGAGAGAGAGAGAAGCAGCGAGAGGGAGAGAGAGCGAAACAGGGAGAGAGAGAAGCAGCGAGAGGGGGAGAGAGCAGCAGCGAGAGGGAGAGAGAGAGAAGCAGCGAGAGGGAGAGAGAGAGAGAAGCAGAGAGGGAGAGAGAGCGAGAAACAGCGAGAGGCCGAGAGAAAGCAGCGAGAGAGCAGCGAGAGAGAAGCAAGCGAGAGGGAGAGGAGAGCAGCAGCGAGGAGGGAGAGCAGAGAGAGAAGCAGCGAGAGGGAGCCGACGAGGCAAGCGAGAGGGGAGCAGCGAGCAGCAGCGGAAGGGGGAGAGAGGCAGCGAGGGGAAGAAGAGAAACGCGAGCCGAGGGAGAGAGAGAAGCAGCGAGCCGGGAAGGCGAGAGGAGCCGAGAAGCAGCGAGAGGCCGAGGGCAGCGAGGCCGAGAGGGAGAGAGCCGAGAAGCAGCGAGAGGGAGAGAGAGAGCAGCAGCGAGAGGGGGAGAGAGAGGGGCAGCGAGAGGGGAGAGAGAGAAGCAGCGAGAGGGAGAGAGAGAGCAGCAGCGAGAGGGAGAGAGAGAGCAGCAGCGAGAGGGGGAGAGAGAGAGCAGCGAGAGGGGGAGAGAGAGAAGCAGCGAGAGGGGGAGAGAGAAGCAGCGAGAGCGGGGAGAGAGAGAGGCAGCGAGAGGGAGAGAGAAGCGAAACAGGGAGAGAGAGAGAAGACAGCGAGAGGGAGAGAGAGCAGCAGCGAGAGGGAGAGAGAGAAGCAGCGAGAGGGGGAGAGAGAGAGGCAGCGAGAGGGGGAGAGAGAGAAGCAGCGAGAGGGAGAGAGAGAGCAGCAGCGAGAGGGGGAGAGAGAGAGCAGCAGCGAGAGGGGGAGAGAGAGAGCAGCGAGAGGGGGAGAGAGAGAGAGCGAGAGGGGAGAGAGAGAAGCAGCGAGAGGGGGAGAGAGAGAAGCAGCGAGAGGGGAGAGAGAGAAGCAGGGAGAGGAGAGAGAAGAGAAGCAGCGAGAGGGAGAGAGAGAGCAGCAGCGAGAGGGAGAGAGAGAGAAACAGCGAGAGGGAGAGAGAGAGCAGCAGCGAGAGGGGGAGAGAGCAGCAGCGAGAGGGAAGAGAGAGAAGCAGCGAGAGTGGGGAAGAAGCAGCGAGAGGGAGAGAGAGAAGGCGAGATAGGTTTAGAGGAGAGCGAGAAGCAGCGAGAGGGGAGAGAGAAGCAGCGAGGGGGGGGAGAGAGCAGCAGCGAGGAGGGAGAGAGAGAGAAGCAGCGAGAGGGGAGAGAGAGAGCAGCAGCGAGAGGGGGAGAGAGAGAGAGGAGCGAGGGGGAGAGAGAGAAGCAGCGAGAGGGAGAGAGAGAGAAGCAGCGAGAGGAGAGAGAGAGCAGCAGCGAGAGGGAGAGAGAGAGAAGCAGCGAGAGGGAGAGAGAGAGAGAGCAGCGAGAGGGAGAGAGAGAGACAGCAGCGAGAGGGAGAGAGAGAGAGCAGCGAGAGGAGAGAGAGAGCAGCGAGAGGGAGAGAGAGAGCAGCAGCGAGAGGGAGAGAGAGAGCAGCGAGAGGGGGAGAGAGAGAGAGGCAGCGAGAGGGGGGAGAGAGAGGCAGCGAGAGGGGGAGAGAGAGAAGCAGCGAGAGGGAGAGAGAGAGAAGCAGCGAGAGGGAGAGAGAGCGAAACAGGGAGAGAGAGAGAAGCAGCGAGAGGGAGAGAGAGAGAAGCAGCGAGAGGGAGAGAGAGAGCAGCAACGAGAGAGGGAGAGAGAGAAGCAGCGAGAGGGAGAGAGAGAAGCAGCGAGAGGGAGAGAGAGAGAGAGCAGGAGAGAGAGAGAGCGAGAGGGAGAGAGAGAAGCAGCGAGAGGGAGAGAGAGAGCAGAGCGAGAGGGAGAGAGAGGGCACAGAGGGAGAGAGAGAAGCAGCGAGAGGGAGAGAGAGAAGCAGCGAGAGGGGGAGGCGAAGTGGGAGGAAGAGAGAAGCAGCGAGAGGGAGAGAGAGAGAAGCAGCGAGAGGGAGAGAGAGAGCAGCAACGAGAGGGAGAGAGAGAGAAGCAGCGAGAGGGAGAGAGAGAGCAGCAGCGAGAGGGAGAGAGAGAGCAGCAGCGAGAGGGGGAGAGAGAGAAGCAGCGAGAGGGAGAGAGAGAGAAGCAGCGAGAGGGAGAGAGAGAGCAGCAGCGAGAGGGAGAGAGAGAAGCAGCGAGAGGGAGAGAGAGAGCAGCAGCAGGAGGGGAGAGAGAGAGCAGGCAGCGAGAGGGAGGAAGTGAGCAGCAGCGAGAGGGGGAGAGAGAAGCAGCGAGGGAGACGCGAGAGAGAGGCAGCGAGAGGGAGAGAGCAGCAGAGAGGGCAGCGAGAGGGAGAGAGAGGGGGCGAGGAGGAAGGCAGAGAGAGAGAAACGCGAAGAGAGAGCAGCAGCGAGAGAGGAGCGAGAGAGAAGCAGTACCGAGAGGCAGAGGGAGAGGCAGAGAGAGCGAGAGGGAGCGAGAGAGAGAAGCAGCGAGAGGGAGACGAGAGAGAGAGAAGCGAGAGAGGAGAGAGAGAGAGAAGCAGCGAGAGGGCGGAGAGAGAGCAGACAGCGAGAGGAAGAGAGAGAAGCAGCGAGGGAGAGAGAAGGCAGCCAGCGACCGAGAGGCAGAGAGAGCAGCAGCGAGAGGGGGAGAGAGAGGCAGCGAGAGGGAAGAAAGAAGAGCGAGAGGGAGAGAGAGAGAAGCAGCGAGGAGGGAGAGAGGAAGCTTGTGCCGAGGAAACAGGGAGAGAGAGAAGCAGCGAGAGGGGGAGAGAGAGAGCAGCGAGAGGGGGAGAGAGAGAAGCAGGAGAGAGGAGAGAGAGAGCAGCGAGAGAGAGAGAGAGAGAGAGCAGAGAGGGAGAGAGAGAGAGCAGCGAGAGGGGAGAGAGAGAGCAGCAGCGAGAGGGGGAGAGAGAGCAGAGCGAGAGGGGAGAGAGAGAGGCAGCGAGAGAGGGAGAGAGAGAGAGCGAGAGAGAGAGAGAGAGCAGCGAGAGAGAGAGAGCGAAGCAGGGAGAGAGAGAGAGCAGGCGAGAGAGGGAGAGAGAGCAGCGAGAGGGAGAGAGAGAGAGCAGCGAGAGGGGAGAGAGAGCAGCAGCGAGAGGGAGAGAGAGAGAGGCAGCGAGAGGGAGAGAGAGAGAGAGCGAGAGGGAGAGAGAGAGAGAGCGAGAGGGGGAGAGAGAGCAGCAGCGAGAGGGGGAGAGAGAGAGAGGCAGCGAGAGGGGGAGAGAGAGAGCAGCGAGAGGGGAGAGAGAGAGAAGCAGCGAGAGGGAGAGAGAGGCGAGAGGGAGAGAGAGAGAGAGCAGCGAGAGGGGGAGAGAGCAGCAGCGAGAGGAGAGAGAGAGAGAGAGAGAGAGAGAGCAGCGAGAGAGGAGAGAGAGCAGCGAGAGGGAGAGAGAGAGAGCAGAGGCGAGAGAGGAGAGAGAGAGAGCAGCGAGAGGGAGAGAGAGAGAGCAGCGAGAGGGAGAGAGAGAGAAGCAGCGAGAGGGAGAGAGAGCAGCAGCGAGAGGGGGAGAGAGAGCAGCAGCGAGAGGGGGAGAGAGAGAGGCAGAGAGGGGAGAGAGAGAAGCAGCGAGAGGGAGAGAGAGAGAAGCAGCGGAGAGAGAGAGAGAGAGCGAGACAGGGAGAGAGAGAGCAGCGAGAGAGGGAGAGAGCAGCAGCGAGAGGGAGAGAGAGAGAGCAGCGAGAGGGAGAGAGAGAGCAGCGAGAGGGGGAGAGAGAGAGAAGCAGCGAGAGGGAGAGAGAGAGAGCAGCGAGAGGGAGAGAGAGAGCAGCAGCGAGAGGAGAGAGAGAGCAGCGAGAGGGAGGAGAGAGAGAGAGCAGCGAGAGGAGAGAGAGAGAGCAGCGAGAGGGGGAGAGAGAGAAGCAGCGAGAGGGAGAGAGAGAGAGAGGCAGCGAGAGGGAGAGAGGCGAAACAGGGAGAGAGAGAGAAGCACGAGAGGGGAGAGAGCAGCGAGCGAGAGGGAGAGAGAGAGAGAGAGCAGCGAGAGGGGGAGAGAGAGCGAGAGGGAGGGAGAGAGAGAGCGAGAGGGAGAGAGAGAGAGAGCAGCGAGAGGGAGAGAGAGAGAAGCGAGAGGGGGAGAGAGAGAGCAGCGAGAGGGGAGAGAGAGAAGCAGCGAGAGGGAGAGAGAGAGAAGCAGCGAGAGGGGGAGAGAGAGAGAGCGAGAGGGAGAGAGAGAGAGCAGGGAGAGGGAGAGAGGAGAAGCAGCGAGAGGGAGAGAGAGAGGCAGCAGCGAGAGGCGAGAGAGAGAGAGACGCGGGGAGAGGGAAGAAGAAAGAGAGAGAAGCAGCGAGAGGGAGAGAGAGAGAAGCAGCGAGAGGGAGAGAGAGAGAGAGAGCGAAAACAGGGAGAGAGAAACGCGAGAGGGAGAGAGCAGCAGCGAGAGAGGAGAGAGAGAGAAGGCGAGAGGGAGAGAGAGCAACAGCGAGAGGGGGGAGAGAGAGGGGCAGCGAGAGGGAGAGAGAGAGAAGCAGCGAGAGGGAGAGAGAGAGCAGCAGCGAGAGGGAGAGAGAGAGCAGCAGCGAGAGGGGGAGAGAGAGCAGCAGCGAGAGGGGGGAGAGAGAGAGAGCAGCGAGAGGGGGAGAGAGAGAGCAGCGAGAGGGGAGAGAGAGAGAAGCAGCGAGAGGGAGAGAGAGCGAAACAGGGAGAGAGAGAGAAGCAGCGAGAGGAGGGAGAGAGCAGCAGCGAGAGGGAGAGAGAGAGAAGCAGCGAGAGGGAGAGAGAGAGAAGCAGCGAGAGGGAGAGAGAGAGGGCAGCGAGAGGGGGAGAGAGAAGAGCGAGAGGGAGAGAGAGAGAGCAGCGAGAGGGAGAGAGAGCAGCAGCGAGAGGGGGAGAGAGAGAGGCAGCGAGAGGGGAGAGAGAGAGAGAGCGAGAGGGGGAGAGAGAGAAGCAGCGAGAGGGGGAGAGAGAGAGGGAGCGAGAGGGAGAGAGAGCGAGCAGGGAGAGAGAGAGGCAGCGAGAGGGGGAGAGAGAGCAGCGAGAGGGAGAGAGAGAGCGAGAGGCGAGAGAGAGAGAGCGAGAGGGAGAGAGAGAGAGCAGCGAGAGGGGAGAGAGAGAGAGCAGCGAGAGGGAGAGAGAGAAGCAGAGAGAGAGAGAGAGAGAGAGAGGGGGAGAGAGAGCAGCGAGAGGGGGAGAGAGAGAAGCAGCGAGAGGGGGAGAGAGAGAGAGCGAGAGGGGAGAGAGAGGCAGCGAGAGGAGAGAGAGAGAGAGCAGCGAGAGGGAGAGAGAGAGAGCAGCGAGAGGGAGAGAGAGAAGCAGAGAGGGGAGAGAGAGAGAGCGAGAGGGGGAGAGAGAGAGCAGCGAGAGGGGGAGAGAGAGAGGCAGCGAGAGGGAGAGAGAGAGAAGCAGCGAGAGGGAGAGAGAGAGAGCAGCGAGAGGGAGAGAGAGCGAAACAGGGGAGAGAGAAGCAGCGAGAGGGGGAGAGAGAGCAGCAGCGAGAGGGAGAGAGAGAGAAGCAGCGAGAGGGAGAGAGAGCAGCAGCGAGAGGGGAGAGAGAGGGGCAGCGAGAGGGGAGAGAGAGAAGCAGCGAGAGGGAGAGAGAGCAGCAGCGAGAGGGAGAGAGAGAGCAGCAGCGAGAGGGAGAGAGAGAGAAGCAGCGAGAGGGGGAGAGAGAGAGAAGCAGCGAGAGGGGGAGAGAGAGAAGCAGCGAGAGGGGAGAGAGAGAGGCAGCGAGAGGGAGAGAGAGCGAAACAGGGAGAGAGAGAGAAGCAGCGAGAGGGGGAGAGAGCAGCAGCGAGAGGGAGAGAGAGAGAAGCAGCGAGAGGGAGAGAGAGAGCAGCAGCGAGAGGGGGAGAGAGAGGGGCAGCGAGAGGGGGAGAGAGAGAAGCAGCGAGAGGGAGAGAGAGAGAGCAGCAGCGAGAGGGAGAGAGAGAGCAGCAGCGAGAGGGGGAGAGAGAGAGGCAGCGAGAGGGGAGAGAGAGAAGCAGCGAGAGGGGGAGAGAGAGAAGCAGCGAGAGGAGAGAGAGAGAAGCAGCAGAGGGGGAGAGAGAGAAGCAGCGAGAGGGAGAGAGAGAGAAGCAGCGAGAGGGAGAGAGAGGGAAGCAGGGAGAGGGAGAGAGAAAGAAGCAGGGAGAGAAGCAGCGAGAGGGGGAAGAGAGAGAAGCAGCAGAGTTAAATTGAGAAACAGTGAGAGGGGGAGAGAGCGAAACAGAGAGAGGGAGAGAAGCAGCGAGAGGGAGAGAGAGAGAAGCAGCAAGAGGGAGAGAGAGAGGAAGAGAGAGAAGCAGAATAATTAAATTGAGAAGCCGCGAGGAGGGGGAGAGAGGCGAGACAGGGAGAGAGAGAGAGCAGCGAGAGGGGGAGAGAGAAGCAGCGAGAGGGAGAGAGAGAGAAGCAGCGAGAGGGAGAGAGAGAGAAGCAGCGAGAGGGGAGAGAGAGAAGCAGCGAGAGGGGGAGAGAGAGAAGCAGCGAGAGGGAGAGAGAGAGCAGCGAGAGGGGGAGAGAGAGAGCAGCGAGAGGGCGAGAGAGAGGAGAGAGAAGCAGCGAGAGGGAGGAGAGAAGCAGCGAGAGGGAGAGAGAGAAGCAGCGAGAGGGAGAGAGAGAGAAGCAGCGAGAGGGAGAGAGAGAGAAGCAGCGAGAGGGAGAGAGAGAGCAGCGAGAGGGGAGAGAGAGAAGCAGCGAGAGGGGGAGAGAGAGAAGCAGCGAGAGGGAGAGAGAGAGAGAGCAGCGAGAGGGGAGAGAGAGCAGCAGCGAGAGGGGGAGAGAGAGAAGCAGCGAGAGGGAGAGAGGGAGAGGAGAAG
>NW_025753144.1:0-11233 GCF_021184085.1 Oncorhynchus gorbuscha
ATTCTACCATAGAACCAGCGAGCACCAGTGTATTCTAGCATAGGATCAGCACCAGAGAACCAGCACTATTCTACCATAGAACCAGAGAGCACCAGTGTATTCTACCATAGAACCAGGGAGCACCAGTGTATTCTACCATAGAACCAGTGAGCACCAGTGTATTCTACCATAGGATCATCACAGAGCAGCACTATTCTACCATAGAACCAGTGAGCACCAGTGTATTCTACCATAGAATCAGGGAGCACCAGCAGCACTATTCTACCATAGAACCAGGGAGCACCAGTGTATTCTACCATAGAACCAGGGAGCACCAGTGTATTCTACCATAGAACCAGGGAGCACCAGTGTATTCTACCATAGAACCAGCGAGCACCAATTCTACCATAGAACCAGGGAGCACCAGTGTATTCTACCATAGAACCAGTGAGCACCAGTGTATTCTACCATAGGATCATCACAGAACAACACTATTCTACCATAGAACCAGTGAGCACCAGTATATTCTACCATAGAACCAGGGAGCACCAGTGTATTCTACCATAGAACCAGCGAGCACCAGTGTATTCTACCATAGGATCATCACAGAACAACACTATTCTACCATAGAACCAGCGAGCACCAGTGTATTTCTACCATGTATTCTACCGTAGAATCATCACAGAGCAGCACTATTCTACCATAGAACCAGCGAGCACCAGTGTATTCTACCATAGAACCAGGGAGCACCAGTGTATTCTACCATAGAACCAGCGAGCACCAGTGTATTCTACCATAGGATCATCACAGAACAACACTATTCTACCATAGAACCAGCGAGCACCAGTGTATTCTACCATAGAACCAGCGAGCACCAGTGTATTCTACCATAGGATCATCACAGAACAACACTATTCTACCATAGAACCAGCGAGCACCAGTGTATTCTACCATAGAACCAGGGAGCACCAGTGTATTCTACCATAGAACCAGTGAGCACCAGTGTATTCTACCATAGGATCATCACAGAACAACACTATTCTACCATAGAACCATAGAACCAGCGAGCACCAGTGTATTCTACCATAGAACCAGGGAGCACCAGTGTATTCTACCATAGAACCAGTGAGCACCAGTGTATTCTACCATAGAACCAGGGAGCAGAGTGTATTATACCATAGAACCAGCGAGCACCAGTGTATTCTACCATAGGATCATCACAGAGCAGCACTATTCTACCATAGAACCAGCGAGCACCAATGTATTCTACCATAGAACCAGCGAGCACCAGTGTATTCTACCATAGGATCATCACAGAGCAGCACTATTCTACCATAGAACCAGCGAGCACCAGTGTATTCTACCATAGAACCAGGGAGCACCAGTGTATTCTACCATAGAACCAGTGAGCACCAGTGTATTCTACCATAGGATCATCACAGAGCAGCACTATTCTACCATAGAACCAGCGAGCACCAGTGTATTCTACCATAGAACCAGCGAGCACCAGTGTATTCTACCATAGAACCAGCGAGCATCAGTGTATTCTACCATAGAACCAGGGAGCACCAATGTATTCTACCATAGAATCATCACAGAACAACACTATTCTACCATAGAACCAGCGAGCACCAGTGTATTCTACCAGTGTATTCTAGGATCATCACAGAACAGCACTATTCTACCATAGAACCAGTGTATTCTACCATAGAGCACCAGTGTATTCTACCATAGAACCAGGGAGCACCAGTGTATTCTACCATAGAACCAGTGAGCACCAGTGTATTCTACCATAGGATCATATTCACAGAACAGCACCTATTCTACCATAGAACCAGCGAGCACCAGTGTATTCTACCATAGAACCAGGGAGCACCAGTGTATTCTACCATAGAACCAGGGAGCACCAGTGTATTCTACCATAGAACCATCACCAGGATCATCACAGAACAACACTATTCTACCATAGAACCAGCGAGCACCAGTGTATTCTACCATAGAACCAGCGAGCACCAGCACCAGTGCACTATTCTACCATAGAACCAGCGAGCACCAGTGTATTCTACCATAGAACCAGGGAGCACCAGTGTATTCTACCATAGAACCAGCGAGCACCAGTGTATTCTACCATAGGATCATCACAGAACAACACTATTCTACCATAGAACCAGCGAGCACCAGTGTATTCTACCATAGAACCAGCGAGCACCAGTGTATTCTACCATAGGAATCACAGAGCACCACTATTCTACCATAGAACCAGCGAGCACCAGTGTATTCTACCATAGAACCACAGAGCACCACTATTCTACCATAGAACCAGGGAGCAGAGTGTATTATACCATAGAACCAGCGAGCACCAGTGTATTCTACCATAGGATCATCACAGAACAACACTATTCTACCATAGAACCAGCGAGCACCAGTGTATTCTACCATAGAACCAGCGAGCACCAGTGTATTCTACCATAGGATCATCACAGAACAACACTATTCTACCATAGAACCAGCGAGCACCAGTGTATTCTACCATAGAACCAGGGAGCACCAGTGTATTCTACCATAGAACCAGTGAGCACCAGTGTATTCTACCATAGGATCATCACAGAACAACACTATTCTACCATAGAACCAGTGAGCACCAGTGTATTCTACCATAGAACCAGGGAGCACCAGTGTATTCTACCATAGGATCATCACAGAGCAGCACTATTCTACCACAGAACCAGCGAGCACCAATGTATTCTACCATAGAACCAGCGAGCACCAGTGTATTCTACCATAGAACCAGGGAGCACCAGTGTATTCTACCATAGAACCAGTGAGCACCAGTGTATTCTACCATAGGATCATCACAGAACAACACTATTCTACCATAGAACCAGCGAGCACCAGTGTATTCTACCATAGAACCATCGAGCACCAGTGTATTCTACCATAGAACCAGCGAGCACCAGTGTATTCTACCATAGAATCATCACAGAACAACACCATTCTACCATAGAACCAGCGAGCACCAGTGTATTCTACCATAGAATCATCACAGAGCAGCACTATTCTACCATAGAACCAGCGAGCACCAGTGTATTCTACCATAGAACCAGGGAGAACCAGTGTATTCTACCGTAGGATCATCACAGAACAACACTATTCTACCATAGAACCAGCGAGCACCAGTGTATTCTACCATAGAATCATCACAGAGCAGCACTATTCTACCATAGAACCAGCGAGCACCAGTGTATTCTACCATAGAACCAGGGAGCACCAGTGTATTCTACCATAGAACCAGGGAGCACCAGTGTATTCTACCATAGAACCAGGGAGCACCAGTGTATTCTACCATAGAACCAGGGAGCACCAGTGTATTCTACCATAGAACCAGTGAGCACCAGTGTATTCTACCATAGGATCATCACAGAACAACACTATTCTACCATAGAACCAGTGAGCACCAGTATATTCTACCATAGAACCAGGGAGCACCAGTGTATTCTACCATAGAACCAGCGAGCACCAGTGTATTCTACCATAGGATCATCTATTCTACCATAGAACCAGCGAGCACTATTCTACCATAGAACCAGCGAGCACCAGTGTATTCTACCATAGAACCAGCGAGCACCAGTGTATTCTACCATAGAACCAGGGAGCACCAGTGTATTCTACCATAGAACCAGCGAGCACCAGTGTATTCTACCATAGGATCATCACAGAACAACACTATTCTACCATAGAACCAGCGAGCACCAGTGTATTCTACCATAGAACCAGCGAGCACCAGTGTATTCTACCATTCTAGGATCATTCTACCATAGAACAACACAGTGTATTCTACCATAGAACCAGCGAGCACCAGTGTATTCTACCATAGAACCAGGGAGCACCACTATTCTACCATAGAACCAGTGAGCACCAGTGTATTCTACCATAGGATCATCACAGAACAACACTATTCTACCATAGAACCAGTGAGCACCAGTGTATTCTACCATAGAACCAGGAGCACCAGTGTATTCTACCATAGAACCAGTAGAGCACCAGTGTATTCTACCATAGAACCAGGGAGCAGAGTGTATTATACCATAGAACCAGCGAGCACCAGTGTATTCTACCATAGGATCATCACAGAGCAGCACTATTCTACCATAGAACCAGCGAGCACCAGTGTATTCTACCATAGAACCATAGAACCAGATCATCACAGAGCAGCACCAGTGTATTCTACCATAGAACCAGCGAGCACCAGTGTATTCTACCATAGAACCAGGGAGCACCAGTGTATTCTACCATAGAACCAGTGAGCACCAGTGTATTCTACCATAGGATCATCACAGAGCAGCACTATTCTACCATAGAACCAGCGAGCACCAGTGTATTCTACCATAGAACCAGCGAGCACCAGTGTATTCTACCATAGAACCAGCGAGCATCAGTGTATTCTACCATAGAACCAGGGAGCACCAATGTATTCTACCATAGAATCATCACAGAACAACACTATTCTACCATAGAACCAGCGAGCACCAGTGTATTCTACCATAGGATCATCACAGAGCAGCACTATTCTACCATAGAACCAGCGAGCACCAGTGTATTCTACCATAGAACCAGGGAGCACCAGTGTATTCTACCATAGAACCAGTGAGCACCAGTGTATTCTACCATAGATCATCACAGAGCAGCACTATTCTACCATAGAACCAGCGAGCACCAGTGTATTCTACCAGTCACAGAGCAGCACTATTCTACCATAGAACCAGCGAGCACCAGTGTATTCTACCATAGAACCAGGGAGCACCAGTGTATTCTACCATAGAACCAGGAGCACCAGTGTATTCTACCATAGGATCATCACAGAACAACACTATTCTACCATAGAACCAGCGAGCACCAGTGTATTCTACCATAGAACCAGCGAGCACCAGTGTATTCTACCATAGAACCAGGAGCACCAGTGTATTCACCAGTGCACCAGTGTATTCTACCATAGAACCAGGGAGCACCAGTGTATTCTACCATAGATCATCATAGAACAACACTATTCTACCATAGAACCAGCGAGCACCAGTGTATTCTACCATAGAACCAGCGAGCACCAGTGTATTCTACCATAGGATCATCACAGAACAACACTATTCTACCATAGAACCAGCGAGCACCAGTGTATTCTACCATAGAACCAGCGAGCACCAGTGTATTCTACCATAGAACCAGGGAGCACCAGTGTATTCTACCATAGAACCAGCGAGCACCAGTGTATTCTACCATAGGATCATCACAGAACAACACTATTCTACCATAGAACCAGCGAGCACCAGTGTATTCTACCATAGAACCAGCGAGCACCAGTGTATTCTACCATAGGATCATCACAGAACAACACTATTCTACCATAGAACCAGCGAGCACCAGTGTATTCTACCATAGAACCAGGGAGCACCAGTGTATTCTACCATAGAACCAGTGAGCACCAGTGTATTCTACCATAGGATCATCACAGAACAACACTATTCTACCATAGAACCAGTGAGCACCAGTGTATTCTACCATAGAACCAGGGAGCACCAGTGTATTCTACCATAGAACCAGCGAGCACCAGTGTATTCTACCATAGGATCATCACAGAGCAGCACTATTCTACCATAGAACCAGCGAGCACCAGTGTATTCTACCATAGAACCAGCGAGCACCAGTGTATTCTACCATAGAACCAGGGAGCACCAGTGTATTCTACCATAGAACCAGTGAGCACCAGTGTATTCTACCATAGGATCATCACAGAACAACACTATTCTACCATAGAACCAGCGAGCACCAGTGTATTCTACCATAGAACCATCGAGCACCAGTGTATTCTACCATAGAACCAGCGAGCACCAGTGTATTCTACCATAGAATCATCACAGAACAACACTATTCTACCATAGAACCAGCGAGCACCAGTGTATTCTACCATAGAATCATCACAGAGCAGCACTATTCTACCATAGAACCAGCGAGCACCAGTGTATTCTACCATAGAACCAGGGAGAACCAGTGTATTCTACCGTAGGATCATCACAGAACAACACTATTCTACCATACCAGTGTATTCTAGAACCATCGAGCACCAGTGTATTCTACCATAGAACCAGCAGCACTATTCTACCATAGAACCAGCGAGCACCAGTGTATTCTACCATAGCAATCATCACCATAGAACCAGCACTATTCTACCATAGAACCAGTGAGCACCAGTGTATTCTACCATAGAACCAGGGAGCACCAGTGAATTCTACCATAGAACCAGGGAGCACCAGTGTATTCTACCATAGAACCAGGGAGCACCAGTGATTTCTACCATAGAACCAGGGAGCACCAGTGTATTCTACCATAGAACCAGGGAGCACCAGTGTATTCTACCATAGAACCAGTGAGCACCAGTGTATTCTACCATAGGATCATCACAGAACAACACTATTCTACAATAGAACCAGTGAGCACCAGTATATTCTACCATAGAACCAGGGAGCACCAGTGTATTCTACCATAGAACCAGCGAGCACCAGTGTATTCTACCATAGGATCATCACAGAGCAGCACTATTCTACCATAGAACCAGCGAGCACCAGTGTATTCTACCATAGAACCAGCGAGCACCAGTGTATTCTACCATAGAACCAGGGAGCACCAGTGTATTCTACCATAGAACCAGCGAGCACCAGTGTATTCTACCATAGGATCATCATAGAACAACACTATTCTACCATAGAACCAGAACCGAGCACCAGTGTATTCTACCATAGAACCAGCGAGCACCAGTGTATTCTACCATAGGATCACTATTCTACCATAGAACCAGAGCACCAGTGTATTCTACCATAGAACCAGCGAGCACCAGTGTATTCTACCATAGAACCAGGGAGCACCAGTGTATTCTACCATAGAACCAGCGAGCACCAGTGTATTCTACCATAGGATCATCACAGAACAACACTATTCTACCATAGAACCAGCGAGCACCAGTGTATTCTACCATAGAACCAGCGAGCACCAGTGTATTCTACCATAGGATCATCACAGAACAACACTATTCTACCATAGAACCAGCGAGCACCAGTGTATTCTACCATAGAACCAGGGAGCACCAGTGTATTCTACCATAGAACCAGTGAGCACCAGTGTATTCTACCATAGGATCATCACAGAACAACACTATTCTACCATAGAACCAGTGAGCACCAGTGTATTCTACCATAGAACCAGGGAGCACCAGTGTATTCTACCATAGAACCAGAGATCATCATCACAGTATTCTACCATAGAACCAGCACTATTCTACCATAGAACCAGCGAGCACCAGTGTATTCTACCATAGAACCAGCGAGCACCAGTGTATTCTACCATAGAACCAGGGAGCACCAGTGTATTCTACCATAGAACCAGTGAGCACCAGTGTATTCTACCATAGGATCATCACAGAACAACACTATTCTACCATAGAACCAGCGAGCACCAGTGTATTCTACCATAGAACCATCGAGCACCAGTGTATTCTACCATAGAACAGAGCAACACTATTCTACCATAGAACCAGGGAGCACCAGTGTATTCTACCATAGAACCAGGGGGAGCACCATGTATCTCTAGAACAGAATTCTACCATAGAACCAGCGAGCACCAGTGTATTCTACCATAGAATCATCTACAGAGCAGCACCTATTCTACCATAGAACCAGCGAGCACCAGTGTATTCTACCATAGAACCAGGGAGCACCAGTGTATTCTACCATAGAACCAGTGAGCACCAGTGTATTCTACCATAGGATCATCACAGAACAACACTATTCTACCATAGAACCAGTGAGCACCAGTGTATTCTACCATAGAACCAGGGAGCACCAGTGTATTCTACCATAGAACCAGGGAGCACCAGTGTATTCTACCATAGAACCAGGGAGCACCAGTGTATTCTACCATTCATACCATAGAACCAGCGAGCACCAGTGTATTCTACCATAGAACCATAGAACCAGGGAGCACCAGTGTATTCTACCATAGAACCAGGGAGCACCAGTGTATTCTACCATAGAACCAGTGAGCACCAGTGTATTCTACCATAGGATCATCACAGAACAACACTATTCTACCATAGAACCAGCGAGCACCAGTGTATTCTACCATAGAACCAGGGAGCACCAGTGTATTCTACCAGTGTATTCTACCATAGAACCAGCGAGCACCAGTGTATTCTACCATAGAACCAGCAGAGCACCAGTGTATTCTACCATAGAACCAGCGAGCACCAGTGTATTCTACCATAGAACCAGCGAGCACCAGTGTATTCTACCATAGAACCAGGGAGCTACCATAGAACCAGGGAGCACCAGTGTATTCTACCATAGAACCAGCGAGCACCAGTGTATTCTACCATAGAACCAGGAGCACCAGTGTATTTCTATCCATAGAACCAGTGAGCACCAGTGTATTCTACCATAGAACCACAGAGCACCACTATTCTACCATAGAACCAGTGAGCACCAGTGTATTCTACCATAGAACCAGGGAGCACCAGTGTATTCTACCATAGGATCATCACAGAGCAGCACTATTCTACCACAGAACCAGCGAGCACCAGTGTATTCTACCATAGAACCAGCGAGCACCAGTGTATTCTACCATAGAACCAGGGAGCACCAGTGTATTCTACCATAGAACCAGTGAGCACCAGTGTATTCTACCATAGGATCATCACAGAACAACACTATTCTACCATAGAACCAGCGAGCACCAGTGTATTCTACCATAGAACCAGCGAGCACCAGTGTATTCTACCATAGAACCAGCGAGCACCAGTGTATTCTACCATAGAATCATCACAGAACAACACCATTCTACCATAGAACCAGCGAGCACCAGTGTATTCTACCATAGAATCATCACAGAGCAACACTATTCTACCATAGAACCAGCGAGCACCAGTGTATTCTACCATAGAACCAGAACCAGGGAGAGCACCAGTGTATTCTACCATAGGATCATCACAGAACAACACTATTCTACCATAGAACCAGCGAGCACCAGTGTATTCTACCATAGAATCATCACAGAGCAGCACTATTCTACCATAGAACCAGCGAGCACCAGTGTATTCTACCATAGAACCAGGGAGCACCAGTGTATTCTACCATAGAACCAGGAGCACCAGTGTATTCTACCATAGAACCAGCGAGCACCAGTGTATTCTACCATAGAACCAGCGAGCACCAGTGTATTCTACCATAGAACCAGAGCACCAGTGTATTCTACCATAGAACCAGGGAGCACCAGTGTATTCTACCATAGAATCATCACAGAGCACCACTATTCTACCATAGAACCACAGAGCACACTATTCTACCATAGAACCAGGAGCACCAGTGTATTCTACCATAGAACCAGCGAGCACCAGTGTATTCTACCATAGAACCAGGGAGCACCAGTGTATTCTACCATAGAATCACAGAACAACACTATTCTACCATAGAACCAGCGAGCACCAGTGTATTCTACCATAGAACCAGCGAGCACTAGTGTATTCTACCATAGAACCAGGGAGCACCAGTGCATTCTACCATAGAACCAGCGAGCACCAGTGTATTCTACCATAGGATCATCATAGAACAACACTATTCTACCATAGAACCAGCGAGCACCAGTGTATACTACCATAGAACCAGGGAGCACCAGTGTATTCTACCATAGGATCATCCCAGAACAACACTATTCTACCATAGGATCATCACAGAACAACACTATTCTACCATAGAACCAGCGAGCACCAGTGTATTCTACCATAGAACCAGCGAGCACCAGTGTATTCTACCATAGAACCAGCGAGCACCAGTGTATTCTACCATAGAATCATCACAGAACAACACTATTCTACCATAGAACCAGCGAGCACCAGTGTATTCTACCATAGAATCATCACAGAGCAGCACTATTCTACCATAGAACCAGCGAGCACCAGTGTATTCTACCATAGAATCATCACAGAGCAGCACTATTCTACCATAGAATCATCACAGAGCAGCACTATTCTACCATAGAACCAGCGAGCACCAGTGTATTCTACCATAGAACCAGCGAGCACCAGTGTATTCTACCATAGAACCAGGGAGCACCAGTGTATTCTACCATAGGATCATCACAGAACAACACTATTCTACCATAGAACCAGCGAGCACCAGTGTATTCTACCATAGAACCAGCGAGCACCAGTGTATTCTACCATAGAACCAGCGAGCACCAGTGTATTCTACCATAGAATCATCACAGAACAACACTATTCTACCATAGAACCAGCGAGCACCAGTGTATTCTACCATAGAACCACAGAGCACCAGTGTATTCTACCATAGAACCAGCGAGCACCAGTGTATTCTACCATAGAATCCACAGAGCACCAGTGTATTCTACCATAGAACCAGCGAGCACCAGTGTATTCTACCATAGAACCAGGAGCACCAGTGTATCACCATAGGATCATCACAGAACAACACTATTCTACCATAGAACCAGCGAGCACCAGTGTATTCTACCATAGAACCAGAGCACCACTATTCTACCATAGAACCAGTGAACCAGTATTCTACCATAGAGCACCAGTGTATTCTACCATAGAACCAGCGAGCACCAGTGTATTCTACCATAGGATCATCACAGAACAACACTATTCTACCATAGAACCAGCGAGCACCAGTGTATTCTACCATTGAACCAGAACAACACTATTCTACCATAGAGCACCAGTGTATTCTACCATAGAACCAGGGAGCACCAGTGTATTCTACCATAGAACCAGCGAGCACCAGTGTATTCTACCATAGAACCAGCGAGCACCATATTCTACCATAGAACCAGAGCACCAGTGTATTCTACCATAGAACCAGCGAGCACCAGTGTATTCTACCATAGAACCACCAGAGCACCACTATTCTACCATAGAACCAGCGAGCACCAGTGTATTCTACCATAGAACCAGTGTATTCTACCATAGAACCAGCGAGCACCAGTGTATTCTACCATAGGATCATCACAGAACAACACTATTCTACCATAGAACCAGCGAGCACCAGTGTATTCTACCATAGAATCAGAACCAGAACCAGCGAGCACCAGTGTATTCTACCATAGAATCATCACAGAGCAGCACTATTCTACCATAGAACCAGTGAGCACCAGTGTATTCTACCATAGAACCAGGGAGCACCAGACCAGGGAGCACCAG
>NW_025753145.1:0-11228 GCF_021184085.1 Oncorhynchus gorbuscha
AGGGCTGAGTCTAGGAGGAACTGGGGATGGAGATGGAGGCTGTTACTGGGGAGGGGAAAGGCTGGGGATGAATATGGAAGGCTGTTACTGGGAGGGCTGAGTCTAGGAGGAACTGGGGATGGAGATGGAAGGCTGTTACTGGGGAGGGCTGAGTCTAGGAGGAACTGGGGATGGAGATGGAAGGCTGTTACTGGGGAGAGGCTGAGTCTAGGAGGAACTGGGGATGGAGATGGAAGGCTGTTACTGGGGGAGGGCTGAGTCTAGGAGGAACTGGGGATGGAGATGGAAGGCTGTTACTGGGGAGGGCTGAGTCTTAGAGGAACTGGGGATGGAGATGAAAGGCTGTTACTGGGGGAGGGCTGAGTCTAGGAGGAACTGGGGATGGAGATGGAAGGCTGTTACTGGGGAGGGCTGAGTCTAGGAGGAACTGGGGATGGAGATGGGAGGCTGTTACTGGGGAGGGCTGAGTCTCGGAGGAACTGGGGATGAAGATGGAAGGCTGTTACTGGGGAGGGCTGAGTCTAGGAGGAACTGGGAATGGAGATGGAAGGCTGTTACTGGGGGAGGGCTGAGTCTAGGAGGAACTGGGGATGGAGATGGAAGGCTGTTACTGGGGAGGGCTGAGTCTTAGAGGAACTGGGGATGGAGATGAAAGGCTGTTACTGGGGGAGGGTTGAGTCTAGGAGGAACTGGGGATGGAGATGGAAGGCTGTTACTGGGGAGGGCTGAGTCTAGGAGGAACTGGGGATGGAGATGGAAGGCTGTTACTGGGGGAGGGCTGGGTCTAGGAGGAACTGGGGATGGAGATGGAAGGCTGTTACTGGGGAGGGCTGAGTCTAGGAGGTACTGTGGACGGAGATTTATGGCTGTGCTTTCTCCAGCTTCATGGACTTGATTCTGCTCAATAGATATGAGTCACGCTTAGTTAGAACAATTTGGTATGATTATTTTGAAACATAGAAGTTTTATCAGAGCAAATCACATAACTGAAATGTGACCACAGTTAATTCGTTGCGACGTAGTATTTGCGTCCTCGGAGCATCACTGACCTCAAACGTCCTACTTCTTCACTGATACAATTTCATATGAATCATATATACACTGTTGTGTAATGTAGTGAAGAGGCTGGCTGTTCCTCTACCTCATAACCCCAGAGATGCTGCTGCTGTCTGTTCACCACTGCTGTCAGACAGAGACAATGTTGTTTACTACCAACCTGTCACATACTGCCGTCTGTCACAAGGATTTTGGCTAGGGTTGAGCTGGTTTCCCAAGTGGTGCAGTTGTCTAAGGCACTGCATTGCAGTGCTAGAGGTGTCACTACAGATCCAGGTTTGATCCCAGGCTGTGTACGCAGCCGGCTGTGACCGGAGACCCATGAGGCGGCACACAATTGGCCCAGCGTCATCGGGGTTAGGGGAGGGTTTGGACGGCCAGGATGTCCCTGTCTAATCGTGCCTAGCGACTACTGTGTCGGGCGAGCGCATGCATGTTGACACGGTTGCTAGGGTTGGGGCTAGAGTTAGGGATAGGGTTAGGACTAAGGGTTAGGGCAAGGGCTAGAGTTAGGGATAGGTTAGGACTAGGGTTAGGGATAGGGATAGGGTTAGGACTAGGGTTAGGGATAGGGTTAGGGTTAGGGCTAGGGCTAGGGCTAGAAGTTAGGGATAGGGTTAGGACTAGGGTTAGGGCAAGGGCTAGAGTTAGGGATAGGGTTGGGGCTAGGGTTAGGGATAGGGTTAGGACTAGGGTTAGGGATAGAGTTGGGGCTAGGGCTAGGGCTAGAGTTAGGGATAGGGTTAGGACTAGGGTTAGGGCAAGGGCTAGAGTTAGGGATAGGGTTGGGGCTAGGGTTAGGGATAGGGTTAGGGCTAGGGCTAGGGTTAGGGCAAGGGGTTAGGGCTTGGGCTAGGGTTATGGATATGGTTGGCGCTAGAGTTAGGGATAGGGTTAGGGTTAGGGCAAGTGTTAGGGCTAGGGCTAACGCTAGGGCTAGGGTTAGGGTTAGGGCTAGGGCTAGGGTTAGGGGATCGGGATAGGGTTACATGTGTCACTTGAGCCCTTAGTTTTCCAGGTCAGATCACATGGTCCAGGCTCCTCTATCTTTTAACACTGAGAATAAGCACATACTTTTATAAGAACCTCTTCCTGTCTATAAACAAAGGCTTTTCCCTGGTAGAGAAATGCCAGATGAGGACATGATGGCACAGCCCTGCTGAGGGAAGAGAGTTGCTGTATCCCAAATGGCACCCTATTCCAAATATGGAACTACTTTAGACCCGAGGGGCTTCTGGTCAGTAGTATAGTGCACGAAATGGGGAACAGGGTGCCATTTGGAACGCTTAGTGTTAGCAGACCAAATGGAAAACAGACTGTAAGAGAGGACAGATAAACAGCTCTGCTCAACATTATAAAAGAATGAGATGGATGATGTCACCAACCACAGAACATCTTGGTAATAGTTTCATTGTTTAGTTTAACTCTTCAGTGCCTGAAAACTCTAGAAAACACATGTCCACTGTTTAGGAGAGGAAATGTAGGACTAGTTGAAATTGTGCTGAGGCACAAACTGCTGAAACTGATACAGAGAGTTTTTCATTGACCTAAACACACCCTCAGACACCTTTCCCCCTAACGTAAACCCTGAACACACTCTCAGACACCTTTCCCCCTAACGTAAACCCTGAACACACTCTCAGACACCTTTTCCCCTAACGTAAGCCCTAAACACACTCTCAGACACCTTTTCCCCTAACGTAAGCCCTAAACACACTCTCAGACACCTTTTCCCCTAACGTAAGCCCTAAACACACTCTCAGACACCTTTTCCCCTAACGCAAGCCCTAAACACACCCTCAGACACCTCATGTTCAAAAGACAAGACTGTCTTTCCCACAACTAAGACAAGACTGTCATGTTGTCTGACACAACGAGAGGTAAGGCAAGACTGTCATGTTGTCAGCCACAACAAAAGGTAAGGCAAGACTGTCATGTTGTCAGCCACAACAAAAGGTAAGGCAAGACTGTCATGTTGTCAGCCACAACAAAAGGTAAGGCAAGACTGTCATGTTGTCAGCCACAACAAAAGGTAAGGCAAGACTGTCATGTTGTCAGCCACAACAAAAGGTAAGGCAAGACTGTCATGTTGCCTGACGCAACAAAAGGTAAGGCAAGACTGTCATGTTGTCAGCCACAACGAAAGGTAAGGCAAGACTGTCATGTTGTCTGACACAACGAAAGGTAAGGCAAGACTGTCATGTTGTCTGACACAACGAGAGGTAAGGCAAGACTGTCATGTTGTCTGACACAACGAAAGGTAAGGCAAGACTGTCATGTTGTCAGCCACAACAAAAGGTAAGGCAAGACTGTCATGTTGTCAGCCACAACAAAAGGTAAGGCAAGACTGTCATGTTGTCAGCCACAACAAAAGGTAAGGCAAGACTGTCATGTTGTCAGCCACAACAAAAGGTAAGGCAAGACTGTCATGTTGCCTGACGCAACAAAAGGTAAGGCAAGACTGTCATGTTGTCAGCCACAACGAAAGGTAAGGCAAGACTGTCATGTTGTCTGACACAACGAAAGGTAAGGCAAGACTGTCATGTTGTCTGACACAACAAAAGGTAAGGCAAGACTGTCATGTTGTCTGACACAACGAAAGGTAAGGCAAGACTGTCATGTTGCCTGACACAACGAAAGGTAAGGCAAGACTGTCATGTTGTCAGCCACAACAAAAGGTAAGGCAAGACTGTCATGTTGTCTGACACAACGAAAGGTAAGGCAAGACTGTCATGTTGTCAGCCACAACAAAAGGTAAGGCAAGACTGTCATGTTGTCAGCCACAACGAAAGGTAAGGCAAGACTGTCATGTTGTCAGCCACAACTAAAGGTAAGGCAAGACTGTCATGTTGCCTGACACAACAAAAGGTAAGGCAAGACTGTCATGTTGTCAGACACAACAAAAGGTAAGGCAAGACTGTCATGTTGTCAGCCACAACAAAAGGTAAGGCAAGACTGTTATGTTGCCTGACACAACAAAAGGTAAGGCAAGACTGTCATGTTGTCAGACACAACAAAAGGTAAGGCAAGACTGTCATGTTGTCAGACACAACAAAAGGTAAGGCAAGACTGTCATGTTGTCAGCTACAACAAAAGGTAAGGCAAGACTGTCATGTTGTCAGCCACAACAAAAGGTAAGGCAAGACTGTCATGTTGTCAGCCACAACAAAAGGTAAGGCAAGACTGTCATGTTGTCAGCCACAACAAAAGGTAAGTCAAGACTGTCATGTTGTCAGCCACAACAAAAGGTAAGGCAAGACTGTCATGTTGTCAGCCACAACAAAAGGTAAGGCAAGACTGTCATGTTGTCAGCCACAACGAAAGGTAAGGCAAGACTGTCATGTTGTCAGCCACAACAAAAGGTAAGGCAAGACTGTCATGTTGTCAGCCACAACGAAAGGTAAGGCTAGACTGTCATGTTGTCTGACACAACGAAAGGTAAGGCAAGACTGTCATGTTGTCAGCCACAACAAAAGGTAAGGCAAGACTGTCATGTTGTCAGCCACAACTAAAGGTAAGGCAAGACTGTCATGTTGTCAGCCACAACGAAAGGTAAGGCTAGACTGTCATGTTGTCTGACACAACGAAAGGTAAGGCAAGACTGTCATGTTGTCAGCCACAACAAAAGGTAAGGCAAGACTGTCATGTTGTCAGCCACAACTAAAGGTAAGGCAAGACTGTCATGTTGTCAGCCACAACAAAAGGTAAGGCAAGACTGTCATGTTGTCAGCCACAACAAAAGGTAAGTCAAGACTGTCATGTTGTCAGCCACAACAAAAGGTAAGGCAAGACTGTCATGTTGTCAGCCACAACAAAAGGTAAGGCAAGACTGTCATGTTGTCAGCCACAACGAAAGGTAAGGCAAGACTGTCATGTTGTCAGCCACAACAAAAGGTAAGGCAAGACTGTCATGTTGTCAGCCACAACGAAAGGTAAGGCTAGACTGTCATGTTGTCTGACACAACGAAAGGTAAGGCAAGACTGTCATGTTGTCAGCCACAACAAAAGGTAAAGGCAAGACTGTCATGTTGTCAGCCACAACTAAAGGTAAGGCAAGACTGTCATGTTGTCAGCCACAACGAAAGGTAAGGCTAGACTGTCATGTTGTCTGACACAACGAAAGGTAAGGCAAGACTGTCATGTTGTCAGCCACAACAAAAGGTAAGGCAAGACTGTCATGTTGTCAGCCACAACTAAAGGTAAGGCAAGACTGTCATGTTGTCAGCCACAACGAAAGGTAAGGCTAGACTGTCATGTTGTCTGACACAACGAAAGGTAAGGCAAGACTGTCATGTTGTCAGCCACAACAAAAGGTAAGGCAAGACTGTCATGTTGTCAGCCACAACTAAAGGTAAGGCAAGACTGTCATGTTGTCAGCCACAACGAAAGGTAAGGCAAGACTGTCATGTTGTCAGCCACAACAAAAGGTAAGGCAAGACTGTCATGTAAAATTGAAAAGTTTATGTACAAATGATGTAAATTGAAATCTCGTTGTTCTACCTCTCTTTATAAGTTTGTCAATGAGAATAACCTCTGAGTTGTTATGCGTCTGGTAGTGAGGCAGACGGGAACTATTGTTTAAAGTTCTGGCTAGTGCAATGGTTAGTCCAATGGTATAGTAGGCAATAAGCTATTAGAACGTTGAAGCTGCTGTTTTAATATGTTGTAGATTGTGAACTGTCAATTTGACCAGCTGCCAAGTCGAGCTGAAATAATGAAACAACAATATCGATGTTAACAAACCGTCTGTCTATTCAAGTGAAAATGTTCCCAACTAAGTCACATTGTACGACAAACAATGAATACAGACTCTGTGTAGCACCAATGGAATTAACCATGAATACAGACTCTATGCAGCACCAATGGAATTAACAATGAATACAGACTCTATGCAGCACCAATGGAATTAACAATGAATACAGACTCTATGCAGCACCAATGGAAATAACAATGAATACAGACTCTATGCAGCACCAATGGAATTAACAATGAATACAGACTCTATGCAGCACCAATGGAATTAACAATGAATACAGACTCTATGCAGCACCAATGGAATTAACAATGAATACAGACTCTATGCAGCACCAATGGAATTAACAATGAATACAGACTCTATGCAGCACCAATGGAAATAACAATGAATACAGACTCTATGCAGCACCAATGGAAATAACAATGAATACAGACTCTATGCAGCACCAATGGAAATAACAATGAATACAGACTCTATGCAGCACCAATGGAAATAACAATGAATACAGACTCTATGCAGCACCAATGGAAATAACAATGAATACAGACTCTATGCAGCACCAATGGAAATAACAATGAATACAGACTCTATGCAGCACCAATGGAAATAACAATGAATACAGACTCTATGCAGCACCAATGGAAATAACAATGAATACAGACTCTATGCAGCACCAATGGAAATAACAATGAATACAGACTCTATGCAGCACCAATGGAATTAACAATGAATACAGACTCTATGCAGCACCAATGGAATTAACAATGAATACAGGCTCTATGCAGCACCATTGGAATTAACAATGAATACAGACTCTATGCAGCACCAATGGAATTAACAATGAATACAGACTCTATTCAGCACCAATGGAAATAACAATGAATACAGACTCTATGCAGCACCAATGGAAATAACAATGAATACAGACTCTATGCAGCACCAATGGAAATAACAATGAATACAGACTCTATGCAGCACCAATGGAAATAACAATGAATACAGACTCTATGCAGCACCAATGGAAATAACAATGAATACAGACTCTATGCAGCACCAATGGAAATAACAATGAATACAGACTCTATGCAGCACCAATGGAAATAACAATGAATACAGACTCTATGCAGCACCAATGGAAATATCAATGAATACAGACTCTATGCAGCACCAATGGAATTAACAATGAATACAGACTCTATGCAGCACCAATGGAATTAACAATGAATACAGGCTCTATGCAGCACCATTGGAATTAACAATGAATACAGACTCTATGCAGCACCAATGGAATTAACAATGAATACAGACTCTATGCAGCACCAATGGAAATAACAATGAATACAGACTCTATGCAGCACCAATGGAAATAACAATGAATACAGACTCTATGCAGCACCAATGGAAATAACAATGAATACAGACTCTATGCAGCACCAATGGAAATAACAATGAATACAGACTCTATGCAGCACCAATGGAAATAACAATGAATACAGACTCTATGCAGCACCAATGGAAATAACAATGAATACAGACTCTATGCAGCACCAATGGAAATAACAATGAATACAGACTCTATGCAGCACCAATGGAAATAACAATGAATACAGACTCTATGCAGCACCAATGGAATTAACAATGAATACAGACTCTATGCAGCACCAATGGAATTAACAATGAATACAGGCTCTATGCAGCACCATTGGAATTAACAATGAATACAGACTCTATGCAGCACCAATGGAATTAACAATGAATACAGACTCTATGCAGCACCAATGGAATTTCTCCTACCCTTAAATCTATTACTGCAGACACAAGAGGAAGTGAGGCAGAGAGGGAGAGGTATGGAAAATAAGGGATTACACTGCCTCTCTCTCTCATTCCTTCCTTCCTTCCATCCATCCCTCTCCTCCCTCTGTTCCCTATGGTATATTCTAGCGTTTCCTTTAGGAAAGCCCAGCCTTGGACTTTACAGTCCAACAGAACTCATAATAAAACACCTGTGGACATGAAGATGAATGGGGAGTATGGAGGGAGGCAGGGAGGGAGGGACAGCCCTGAGAAAACAATCTCTTTCTCTCTAGTCTCTACCCCAACAGCACATACATCAAAAGACCCCTAACAATGCTTCCCATTAAAAACCATAGAAAAGACAAGTTATCTTGCAAGCTGATATTGTTGTTACTCTAGGAGCATGCTCTTGGGCAGGGTTTCCTAAACGGTGTCCTGCGGTTTCCGGGTGCAAGTTTTGTTTTTTTGTCCGAGCACTACACAGCTGATTCAAATAATCAAAGATTGATGATGAGTTGGTTATTAACATCAACCCTGTACCTGGATAGCTACGCCCGGTAGGTTTTCACTCCAACCCTGTTTCTGATAGCTACTTGTCCTGTAGGTTTCACCCAACCCTGTTTCTGGAGATAGGCCCTGTAGGTTTCACTCCAACCCTGTTTCTGGAGAGCTACCCTCCTGTAGGTTTTAACCTTGTTCCTGGAGAGCTACCCTCCTGTAGGTTTTCACTCCAACCCTGTTCCTGGAGAGCTATCCTCCTGTAGGTTTTAACCTTGTTCCTGGAGAGCTACCCTCCTGTAGGTTTTAACCTTGTTCCTGGAGAGCTACCCTCCTGTAGGTTTTCACTCCAACCCTGTTTCTGGAGAGCTACCATCCTGTAGGTTTTCACTCCAACCCTGTTTCTGGAGAGCTACCCTCCTGTAGGTTTTCACACCAACCCTGTTCCTGGAGAGCTACCCTCCTGTAGGTTTTCACTCCAACCCTGTTTCTGGAGAGCTACCATCCTGTAGGTTTTCACTCCAACCCTGTTTCTGGAGAGCTACCCTCCTGTAGGTTTTAACCTTGTTCCTGGAGAGCTACCTTCCTGTAGGTTTTCACTACAACCCTGTTCCTGGAGAGCTACCTTCCTGTAGGTTTTCACTCCAACCCTGTTCCTGGAGAGCTACCCTCCTGTAGGTTTTCACTCCAACCCTGTTTCTGGAGAGCTACCATCCTGTAGGTTTTCACTCCAACCCTGTTTCTGGAGAGCTACCCTCCTGTAGGTTTTAACCTTGTTCCTGGAGAGCTACCTTCCTGTAGGTTTTCACTCCAACCCTGTTTCTGGAGAGCTACCCTCCTGTAGGTTTTCACTCCAACCCTGTTTCTGGAGAGCTACCTTCCTGTAGGTTTTCACTCCAACCCTGTTTCTGAGATGCCTGTAGGTTTTCACCAACCCTGTTTCTGGAGAGCTACCCTCCTGTAGGTTTTCACTTCAACCCTGTTTCTGGAGAGCTACCATCCTTTAGGTTTTCACCCCAACACTAATCTAGCGCACCTGATCTAATAATTAGCTGGTTGATAAGCTCTCCAGGAACAGAGTTGAGAAATGGTCTAGACTTTAATAACCTATAGGCCAAAGTTGATTTGGACCAAGTGTGTGGTTTGTGCGTTTAGCTTTGGCATGCTATAAAAGACTGTGTTGGTAATACTGTACTGTCAAGTTGAAAACTACCTCAGGTGCCAATAATATTTTCTTTATAGTGAATCGTGACTGACTTCAATGTTGAAGAGGCTAAAAGAAACAGTTTTTAGGGCCTGGTTTAGAGAGTAGAGATTTCATGATTTTATCTCATGAGCTTTATCATCAGCACTAAACAATTGACTCAACATGGAACAGTCTTTAATGTGTGTATTGACTAAACATGGAACAGTCTTTAGTCTGTCAATTGACTCAACATGGAACAGTCTTTAATGTGTGTATTGAGTCAACATGGAACAGTCTTTAGTCTGTCAATTGACTCAACATGGAACAGTCTTTAACGCGTCTATTCACTCAGCATGGAGCAGTCTTTAATGTGTGTATTGACTCAACATGGAACAGTCTTTAGTCTGTCAATTGACTCAACATGGAACAGTCTTCAATGTGTGTATTGACTCGGAATGGAACAGTCTTTAATGTGTCTATTGACTCAGCATGGAACAGTCTTTAGTCTCTCTATTGACTCAGCATGGAACAGTCTTTAATGTGTCCATTGACTCAGCATGGAACAGTCTTTAGTCTCTCTATTGACTCAGCATGGAACAGTCTTTAATGTGTCCATTGACTCAGCATGGAACAGTCTTTAATGTGTGTATTGACTCAGCATGGAACAGTCTTTAATGTGTCCATTGACTCAGCATGGAACAGTCTTTAATGTGTCCATTGACTCAGCATGGAACAGTCTTTAATGTGTGTATTGACTCAACATGGAACAGTCTTTAGTCTGTCTATTGACTCAGCATGGAACAGTCTTTAATGTGTCCATTGACTCAGCATGGAACAGTCTTTAATGTGTCCATTGACTCAGCATGGAACAGTCTTTAATGTGTGTATTGACTCAGCATGGAACAGTCTTTAATGTGTGTATTGACTCAGCATGGAACAGTCTTTAATGTGTGTATTGACTCAACATGGAACAGTCTTTAGTCTGTCTATTGACTCAGCATGGAACAGTCTTTAATGTGTCCATTGACTCAGCATGGAACAGTCTTTAATGTGTCCATTGACTCAGCATGGAACAGTCTTTAATGTGTCCATTGACTCAGCATGGAACAGTCTTTAATGTGTGTATTGACTCAACATGGAACAGTCTTTAGTCTGTCTATTGACTCAGCATGGAACAGTCTTTAATGTGTCCATTGACTCAGCATGGAACAGTCTTTAATGTGTCCATTGACTCAGCATGGAACAGTCTTTAATGTGTGTATTGACTCAGCATGGAACAGTCTTTAATGTGTGTATTGACTCAGCATGGAACAGTCTTTAATGTGTGTATTGACTCAACATGGAACAGTCTTTAGTCTGTCTATTGACTCAGCATGGAACAGTCTTTAATGTGTCCATTGACTCAGCATGGAACAGTCTTTAATGTGTCCATTGACTCAGCATGGAACAGTCTTTAATGTGTCCATTGACTAAGCATGGAACAGTCTTTAATGTGTGTATTGACTCAGCATGGAACAATCTTTAATATCTCTATTGTATTAACACACAGAGATAGCCTCACCCAAAAACAGATGTTGGTGAAATAAAAGGCTTTGTTCAGAGGAGTGACATTCTATATCATCCAACATTTTCAGAGCGGCTCGTTCAGGGATTACACTACAAATGGCCGACACATGTCCTACATGTCATCACACATACATACTACACACACACACATAATATACACACACAACACACACACACCATTACACACACACACACACATACACACACATATACACACACACACACACACACACATGGTATGTCCTTAAGTCCAAATCAGCTTCTCCTTATTCTTTGAGACACAGTATCTCCTTCTTCTGTTCTCTGTTGCAGACCAAACTAACAGCAAGCCAAACAGGCCAAAAGGACACAAGCATGTTGTTGTGCAGCTTT